>NC_064627.1:826791045-827091045 GCF_023864275.1 Schistocerca cancellata | reverse complement strand
CTTCTAGACTGCGCAACAGAATTAAAGGATCACTTTTCCGAAACACCAAGTTGTGTGCAATCTTCCAGTGTAATGATGTAAAAGCGTGGCATCCTGTGACGTCACCCCCGGTCTCGACGACGCTCCAGACAGCAAGGTGTCGACACTTGCGAAAAATAAGCCATGAATCAGAAGTTCATGTGACGGGTAAGGTAGGTTAATGACGTCACATTGGCACCAAATTTCACCACAGTTCTGCCCAACGCCACACGATCAGAAAGTCCTTTCCTATCCACATTTCATCCCTTCTTTTGGCGCCTCTTTGATGGAGATTAGAACCCTGACGCTCAGCGTTGACATCACGCGGTTTTATTATGAGTGGACGAGGAAAGCATTCCAGACAAACCGACACTCAGAATCGAAACGAAAAGGGCTCAGCGGGTGGTACACAGCGCACCAATGAAATCACCCCTTTCCCTGCGATGTTGATATCCAAGCATTAGGCGGTCGAAAACGACAGTTCGGAGTGCAATGAGCAACGAGAAGACGTTCTTCACATCCACTAACACTGCCGACACACTCGGGGGTTTGAGCCCATCTCTAGGGACATCGTGGAGCTGCATCCCCATCGAGCTTGATCACACCCGTTCGGAGCACAGTGCGACAGCAAGTTTTGCTCTCGTGTACAGGATGGAACCACTAGGGAAATTTCAAAACCATACATCGAAATTTGAACATGATCCAAAGCACCTATGGGTGGTTATGCTTTTTCTGCGCTGTTTTTGTGTACCTCCTGTGGCAACACATGTGTTAATAAAATGACAAGCGATCCCTCTAACACCGCCTCCCCCCAACATTTCTGCAATCCCTCGGCGGCACCCGCCCATATTTACTGAAAATTTCAAAAATGCGCATGTACAGACAGAACTCGGCACGACGTCTTGCAGAAGGGCAACCCCTTTGTCACACTCCGATTACAGATGGCCTGCTACTAGACACAGAGCAGTAGTGTAGCGCGGAAGAGCAGAAGCGTAGCCCGCCCGCAGGCACCTAGCAGTCTCGTCAAGGGATCTGTTCGAGTTTGGCGTAGACCCCATGATGCCATGGACCCAAGTGGTCAACAAGACACTGTGCGAGCTGGTGGTGGCTCCATAATGGTGTTTGATGATGATGATGATGATGATGATGATGATGATGTTTGGTTTGAGGGCCGCTCAACTGTGCGTTCATCAACGCCCGTACAAAGTCCGAATTTTTACGCAGTCCAATTAGTACGCATTCCAATTTAGCCACTGTCACGAACGACGATGACGATGAAATGATGGGGACAACACAAACACCCAGTCCCCGGGCAGAAAAAAATCCCCAACAATGCCGGGAATCGAACCCGGGATCCCGTGATCCAGAGTCAGCAATGCTAGCCACTTTTTTTTGTTGATCTCATTTTGTTCTATACTGATCGTTGAATTCGTTCAGGGCTGTCGTCTGATGACACCCGTTCAGCCTCTTCGTTGATTCGTTCACTCAGTGTTTTTTTTTTTTTATTATTATAGAGGGCAGCTAACCCTCTGACCGAACACGCTGAGCTACCATGCCGGCTCGTATAGAAACTGTTCAAATGGCTCTAAGCACTATGGGACTTAACATCTGAGGTCATCAGTCCCCTAGACTTAGAACTACTTACACCTAACTAACCTAAGGACATCACACACATCCATGTCCGAGGCAGGATTCGAACCTGCTACCGTAGCAGCAGCGCGGTTCCGGACTGAAGCGCCTAGAACCACTCGGTCACAGCGGCCGGCGCCACTAGACCACGAGATGCCGAACCCGAATAATGGTGTGGGTTGTGTTTACGTGGAATGGACAGGACCCTCTGGATGTTCGGTTACCTGGAGCCATTTATGGACGTCACGTTCCGAAACAACTTTGGAATTTTTATGGATGAAAATGCCCCATGTCACCTGGCCAGAATTGTTCGCCATTGGTTTGAAGAACATTCTCGACAATTCGAGCTAATGGTTTGGCCATCCATAGCGTTCGACATGAATCCCAGCGAACATTAATGGGCCATAATCGAAAGGTCAAGTCGTCCACAAGATCGTGCACCGGTTACACTTTCGCAATTGTGGACGGCTGCATAGGCAGCAAGGCCCACTATTTCTGCAGGTGACTTCCAACGACTTATTGAGTCCACAACACATCGAGTTGCCGCTACGCCGGGCAAAAGAAAACCGACACGATATTAAGAAATATCCCAGGACTTATGTCACCTGACTGTAAGATTTGTGGAAGACCTTCAAAGACCTTACTGTTACACATCACTGGATTCGTCTCGATAGCCGCTATCAGAAAATAAGTAGCAAACAATAGCATCCAATTAAAAAAAAGGTGACCTTGATATCTCATTTTATCTAAGTGTGTGACATTCAGTGGTCACCTGATGATGGCCTGAAGCAGCTGAAAGCCAGTTAGGGAACAAATAAACATAATTTTGCAGAACATTAAGAACGTGTTTCCTATTAAATAATGCTGTGTTCTGTCTAGCACCAAAGGAAAACTCCGTCAGTGTTATAGTTCCGCTGGATTGTACCACTCTGTGGAATTTTTGACTACCCAACAACGTTTGTTCATTGTCTTCCCAAAATTTTTCAGCTGCAGGCCATCACAAACACCGTGAAGATGAACAAAATCCAGCGTTGAGGCTTGACGTTCAGCCGACGATAAGTTAATCAGCTTCGGTTCTCAGGCTTAGATGGAACAAGGGGAAGGAGATCGACTAGATTAGGTTAGGTTATATTAGATTAGATTAATACTATTTCCATGGATCATGAATACGATATTTCGTAATGATGTGGAACGTGAAGTGTTGCTAGAGGAGGCCGAAATGCAAGCGTTTAAATACACGCTGACTGGCGTGAGGTCTGGAACAGTTAAGGGAATTAATAGTAGCAAAGAAAGTACGTAGTTGATATAATACTTAACTTTAATCCACAATTGGAGTACATCGGTCTGATGGTTCATGCTTCATTAGATACATAGCAAAGGATAAATGGCGCCTTGCTAGGTCGTAGCAAATGACGTAGCTGAAGGCTATGCTAACTATCGTCTCGGCAAATGAGAGCGTAGTTGTCAGTGATCCATCTCTGGCTAAGTCGGCTGTACAACTGGGGCGAGTGCTAGTACGTCTCACTAGACCCGCCGTGTGGCGGCGCTCGGTCTGCCATCACTGACAGTGGCGACACGCGGGTCCGTCGTATAATAGCGGACCGCGGCCGATTTAAAAGCTACCACCTAGCAAGTGTGGTGTCTGGCGGTGACACCACAGAACGATTCAAATTTTCCAATACATGACATAATTAAGTTAATTTAACAACATAATTAAGTTAATATAACAACTTTTTTTTCTTAATTTATATCTAAAAATTCCTCTATGGAGTAGAAGGAGTTGTCATTCAGAAATTCTTTTAATTTCTTCTTAAATACTTGTTGGTTATGTGTCAGACTTTTGATACTATTTGGTAAGTGACCAAAGACTTTAGTGGCAGTATAATTCACCCCTTTCTGTGCCAAAGTTAGATTTAATCTTGAATAGTGAAGATCACCCTTCCTCCTAGTATTGTAGCTATGCACACTGCTATTACTTTTGAATTGGGTTTGGTTGTTAATAACAAATTTCATAAAAGAATATATATACTGAGAAGCTACTGTGAATATCCCTAGATCCTTAAATAAATGTCTGCAGGATGATCTTGGGTGGACTCCAGCTATTATTCTGATTACAGGCTTTTGTGCAATAAATACTTTATTCCTCAGTGATGAATTACCCCAAAATATGATGCCGTATGCAAGCAATGAGTGAAAATAGGCATAGTAAGCTAATTTATTAAGATGTTTACCACCAAAATTTGCAATGACCCTTATTGCATAAGTAGCTGAACTCAAACGTTTCACCAGATCATCAATGTGTTTCTTTCAATTTAATCTCTCATCAATGGACACACCAAAAATTTTGAATATTCTACCTTAGCTATATGCTTCTGATTAAGGTCTATATTTATTAATGGCGTCATACCATTTACTGTACGGAACTGTATATACTGTGTATTATCAAAATTCAGTGAGAGTCCGTTTACAAGGAATCACTGAGTAATTTTCTGAAAGACATTATTGACAATTTCATCAGGTAATTCTTGTTTGTCAGGTGTGATTACTATAATTGTATCATCAGCAAAGAGAACTAACTTTGCCTCTTCATGAATATACAATGACAAGTCATTAATATATATTAAGAACAACAAAGGACCCAAGACCGACCCTTGTGGAACCCCATTCTTGATCGTTCCCCAGTTTGAGGAATCTGCTGATCTTTGCATATTATGAGAACTGCTTATTTCAACTTTCTGCTCTCTTCCAGTTAGGTACGAATTAAACCATTTGTGCACTGTCCCACTCATGCCACAATACTTGAGCTTGTCTAGCAGAATTTCATGATTTACACAATCAAAAGCCTTTGAGAGATCACAAAAAATCCCAATGGGTTCAAAAATGGCTCTGAGCACTATGGGACTTAACAGCTATGGTCATCAGTCCCCTAGAACTTAGAACTACTTAAACCTAACTAACCTAAGGACAGCACACAACACCCAGCCATCACGAGGCAGAGGAAATCCCTGACCCCGCCGGGAATCGAACCCGGGAACTCGGGCGTGGGAAGCGAGAACGCTACCGCACGACCACGAGATGCGGGCCCCAATGGGTTAATGATCCTTCCGCAGGACTGAGTCTACATCACAGGAACCAGCCAGCATTTGTCTTAAGCGATTGGGAGAAACCACGAAAAGCATAATTTGGGTGTCTGGGAGGTTAGTTGAAACCCACTATTGCTGAGCATGCCTACTAGTTCGATCAAAGTATGTGAAAAGACCTTATGCTACCAATGAAAGTGGAGATGTAGGGTTAGTTCCAGGATCAGCCATACAACTTTAATATTAGCTAAGCCCTTCGAATGACGAGTAAATGATTTAATTCCAATTTTCAACCATCCACTGGAGTTCCCCAGGGAAAGTGGCGTCCCATTGGCGTGGTCATGGGACAGAGTACTCACCGAAGGAGTCGTTGGCGAGGCGTCGGTACATCTCGACGGTGGCCTTCCTGTGCACCATACGGTGGGTGATGGCCTGATACTTGCGACGGAAGTCCCGCTCAGAGATGGTCGACTCGAGCGAGTCCCGGCGTTCGCTCGTCCCGTCGCTGGCCTTGTCGTCTGTGAAAAGAAACGTGACAGTGTTGGACACCTGTGACGTACGCCACACTGCATGAAGTAAAAACTAGAAATTGTTTCACCAAACTAAAAGTAAGGTATCAGAGCCCAAGCCGGGTGAGCGCGTCACAAGGTCGTAAAGTTTGAATGTCACTTCCATCATCTTTTGGAGCAGTCAAAAACTCACCCGGTTGGAAGGCCGAACACTTTATGTCAGAGTCATTTCAGACGTTTTTAATCCAAATAATGATAGAAAACTTCAACATATTTTGATATCTTACAAGGAGATAGCGGGTTTCTGTAATTTTTTATACATGTTCAGGACTCAAACATCAATCCCAAAAGCACTTCGACGCAACTTTCAAAACTTCTCGAGAAAGTCGACTTTGTAGCTTTCCGAACGTGTTTAATACCCTAGAGTAAGTTGTAATTTGATGGTACATGTGGCTTTGTGGTAGAATGATTGCCTACGCCTACCTCATGGGTAGTCCAGCTACGATTCACAGTTGTGGTAAATTTTTAAACAAAGGTGCATGTTCCATGAGCATTACCGTGAAGCGAAAAACATACAGGGTGGTCCATTGATCGTGACCGGGCCAAATATCTCACGAAATAAGTGTGAAACGAAAACAAACTACAAAGAACGAAACTTGTCTAGCTTGAAGGGGGAAACCAGATGGCACTATGGTTGGCCCCCTAGATGGCGTTGCCATAGGTCAAACGGATATCAACTGCGTTTTTTTAAATAGGAACCCCCATTTTTTATTACATATTCGTGTAGTACGTAAAAAAATATGAATGTTTTACTTGGACCACTTTTTTATCATTGTGATAGATGGCGCTGTAATAGTCACAAACATATGGCTCACAATTTTACACGAACAGTTGGTAACATGTAGGTTTTTTAAATTAAAATACAGAACGAAGGTACGTTTGAACATTTTATTTCGGTTGTTCCAATGCGATACCTGTATCTCTGTGAACTTATCATTTCTGAGAACGCATGATGCTACAGCGTGTTTACCTCTAAATACCACATTACTGCAATAAATGCTCACAATGATATCCGTCAACCTCAATGCATTTGGCAATACATGTAACGACATTCCTCTCAACAGCGAGTAGTTCGCCTTCCGTTATGTTCGCACATGCATTGACAATGCGCTGACGCATGTTGTCAGGCGTTGTCGGTGGATCACGATAGCAAATATCCTTCAACTTTCCCCACAGAAGGAAATCCGAGGACGTCAGATCCGGTGAACGTGCGGGCCATGGTATGGTGCTTCGACGACCAATCTACCTTTCATGAAATGTGCTATTCAATACCGCTTCAACCGCACGCGAGCTATGTGCCGGACACCCATCATGTTGGAAGTACATCGCCATTCTGTCATGCAGTGAAACATCTAGTAGTAACATCAGTAGAACATTACGTAGGAAATCAGCATACATCGCACCATTTAGATTGCCATCGATAAAATGGGGGCCAATTATCCTTCTTCCCATAATGCCACACCATACATTAACCCGCTAGGGTCGCTGATGTTCCACTTGTCGTAGCCATCGTGGATTTTTCGTTGCCCAATAGTGCATATTATGCCGGTTTACGTTACCGCTGTTGGTGAATGACGCTTCGTCGCTAAACAGAACGCGTGCAAAAAATCTGTCAGCGTCCCGTAATTTCTCTTGTGCCCAGTGGCAGAACTGTACACGACGTTCAAAGTCGTCGCCAAGCAATTCCTGGTGCATAGAAATATGGTACCGGTGCAATCGATGTTGATGTAGCAGTCTCAACACCGACGTTTGTGAGATTCCCGATTCTCGTGCAATTTGTCTGCTACTGATGTGCGGATTAGCCGCGACAGCAGCTAAAAACCTATTTGGGAATCATCATTTGTTGCAGGTCGTGGTTGACGTTTCACATGTGGCTGAAATAACCCCAAATAACATAACCATCCGGCGAACGGTCCGGACACTTGGACGATGTTGTCCAGGATACCGAGCAGCATACATAGCACACATCCGTTGGGCCTTTTGATCACAATAGTCATAAATCAACACGATATAGACCTTTTCCGCAATTGGTAAACGGTCCATTTTAACTCGGGTAATATATAACGAAGCAAATACCGTCCGCACTGGCGGAATGTTACGTGATATCACGTACTTATACGTTTGTGACTATTACAGCGCAATTTATCACAAAGCGAAAAAAGTGGTCCAACTAAAACATTCATATTTCTTTACGTACTACACGAATATGTAATAAAAAATGGGGGTTCCCATTTAAAAAACGCAGTTGATATCCGTTTGACCTATGGCAGCGCCATATAGCGGGCCGACCATAGCGCCATCTGGATTCCTCCTTCAAGCTAGACAAGTTTCGTTCTTTGTAGTTTTTTCGTTTGATGCTTCTTTTGTGAGATATTTGGCCGGGTCACTATCAATGGACCACCCTGTATAATGAGTAAAAAAATAAATTTGTAAATTTTTTAACGTTAAACCATTTTTACGACCAATCTTTTGCAAAAGCTCGGTAATTAAGGTTTTATGTTTGCAATGAAAACTACACAAACGAGTCACATTAATGTGAACACGTGTCAGAAGCCTGAATAAGCAACTTTTACAGTGCGGACAACTGTGTGACATAGAGGAGGAGTGTTAATGGGGTTCTGGAAGGTACCGACAGGGTCGTGGAGCCATGCCGATTCCAATGCCGTGGCCAGCTGCCGTAGGTTTCTCGGATGACGTTACATGGCACGTGCAGCTCGACCGAGGTGGTCCCTCAGATCCGCGGTTGGGTTTAAATCCGAGGACTTTGGTGGTCATCCCTGTGTTTATCGAACCACGCACGTACACTGCGATCTGTACCACACGATGCACTGTCCTGAGGGCAGATATTATGCGGAACAAAAACAAAGGGGTAGGGGTGGGCATGGTACCAAAGGCTAGAAGCATTCTTGTGTTGATCCACTGTTCCTTCCAGAATTACGAAATCACTCAGGGAAAATTACAAAAATATTCCTCAGTCAGTAACACTTCCTCCTTCGTCCTATACCCTTACAGAGTGTCTGTCATCTGTCCGATGGAGCATAAAACGTGATTCATCTGAAAAGACCACCATTCGCCATTCAGTGGACATTCAGTTGCGGTACTGGCGTGCAAATTCCAGCCTTCGTCGCCGTTGAACAGCAGTCAACATGCTTGCATTGTTCACGCTCCTGATGCAGAGGCCAATACGCAGCAATGTTCGTGAATGGTCCTTGAGGAGACAGTGTTGGTAACGCCTTGGTTCTCTGGGCGGATAGTTGCTCAGTAGTTGCACGTCTATTCGCCCATGCACGCCTCCGCAGTCATCATTCACCCCTGTCATCTATGATTCGTGGTACACCGCAACTGTTTCAGTGTCATTTTGAATAGTGCCATTTTGCCATGCACGGTGTACTTTAACAACACCGACACGCAAGCGGAGTACAAACGTAGCCATTTCGGAAATGCTTCCACCTTTGGCCCAAAAGCCAATACTCGTGTTGTTTTGACGTCATGTAATTTTCTCTGTTCGTACATTACAACAACGACTGCACTGTTTTCCGAGTCCTCCGGACACGATTTATTTACCCTGCACTTCAAGTACTGCCACTTGCTACCTGTGAGTGGTAATTGCACGCTGACTTCGAACAAAGGTGGTAGTCACATCAATGTGACTCGACAGTACAGATTTTTGTGTGGGATGTAATTAGAAATAAAAAGACATGAATTTTTCGTGTAAATGACTGTTAGACACGTGTTAATTACGATGTGCTTGGTGAATTTTATATTTAGAGATAATCAAATTAAACGCGCATTAAACCCATGGGTGAAAGAAGTGCACTGGAATCTATAAAAATGCGGGATCACGGCAGAAGAAATTGTGAACAGACAGATCTTTAGGAAAAAGGTTGCGGAAGTGAAGGATTTCTTCGAGGAGAAAACGGGGAAGAACAGAGTATTCTCAGCAGAAGAACGTGCACGAGTGAGCCAACGGATGAAGGAGTACTCGCGAAAGAGGAAGGAAGAGAACTTTAGAAAGTGAAGGAAGTTGTGTAAACGTAGCCCGTAGATGGCTGTAACGAAAATAAATAAATAATGACGGGAACGAGATTCTAATAAGCAATTACTAGCATTGAGTGCTATTGATATTTTCCACCTTTATGTCTTCACGAAATGCTTGTAGATGCTTGTAGAACAAGCAGATACCTTCAAAAATCAGCATCAGCCAAGAATCGAACCCAGGACCCCAACGGGGCAGGCGAGCATTCTACCACAGTGCCACACTACCCGTAGAAAATAAGCGATATTTTTTTAAGACATTAAAAATATTCGGAAAACTTCAAAGTCGATTTCCTCGAGAATTTGAGAGTTTCAAAAAATGGCTCTGAGTAATATGGGACTTAACTTCTAAGGTCATCAGTCCCCTAGAACTTAGAACTACTTAAACCGAACTAACCTAAGGACATCACACACATCCATGCCCGAGGCAGGATTCGAACCTACGACCGTAGCGGTCGCACGGTTCCAGACTGTAGCGCCTAGAACCGCTCGGCCACCCAGGCCGGCTTGAGAGTTTCATTTAACTTCTTCGACTGATATTTAAGTTCTGAGTATGACGTACCATAAACGTTAAAAATTACAAAAATCCGATTGCCGTGCGGCATCTTTGTCAGCTATTTTTCTGCGTCGCCGCCGTTCAGAATTGAAACAGCTGTCCTAGTGTTCTACGGCCTTCTGCATACTCAGTTGCCGCCAAATTGTTGAAACAAGCGTCCTGTTTCAGTTTCTCATTATCTCCACATTGCTTTCCTCATGTAAAACCACTCAGCTTGCGAAAAATGTGTTAATCACTCGTGGAGAAGTCCCGTCTATAACGCGGATGTAGAAAAGATTCACACTTAAAATGCAGAATGAAATCCTTTGTCAGCGAAGCAGAAAGCGGTCGAGCGTTATCGTGAAGAAGTACAGTGCTTCTGCACAACAATCCACGCAGTTCGTTTACGGTCTTCCCTCTAGGCAAAACACTGAGGTCATAAACTTTTCGGTGCTTGGAATTTGTTTGATTTTTTTGTTTTGTTTTACTGGGGATTGTGGGTAATGCCATTCCACAGCCTAATGCTTTGTTTCTGGACTTTTCTGCAAATCCAGATGTCGTCACTATAAAGATTTGGTTCAAAAACTCTTCACCATCCTTGCCGTGCCAGGTGAAAAAATTCATTGCAGCTACCATTCACTGTTTTTTTTTTTTTTGTTTATGTATCAAAAATTGAGGTACCCATCTGGCATACACTTTTCCATAGCCCTAATCACCACTAGCAATTTGATAATGATGTGATCTTGAAATTTAAAAAAATCGCAGGCTCAGTTCATCTATAGTGAAATGACTACTGTAACTGTCCGACTACAGACAAAATTATGGAAACACACACGAAATGCTTGTGTATCGTGTATTGAAATGGGGACATAGAAACGACAGGTGGCTTCGCCCCGCCACAGCCCTCAGTGGTTCACAACCCCACAACAGGCCACAGCAGTCCACCCGCCGCTCCACACCGAACCCAGGGTTATCGTGTGGTCCCCCCCCCCTCCCCCACCATGGCTGTGTCACTGGATGAAATTCATATTAATTGCATCATATGAAAAATAACTTGGGATGGGATTACAAGCCACAAGGAATGTAAAAATAGTTTTCAGAATACATGCCACAAGTTTAGTTTTATGATAGGACTTTTATTTTTATGTGTATGACTGTGAGATGAAGTTATTTTGAATTTATTACGTTTTCATTTAAAGTGAGGGTTCTGTTATAGGGAGTGATAATTATTCTGAGACTGAGTTCTTTACCCTCTGAATTCATTATGTGGGAATTACGCGTGTGTAAGATGTAAAATGCACATTTAGGGCTCCAAGAAATATTTAAATAATGATCCTTTGCGCTTTCGTGTTAGGCCCCTCTTGGTGGACAGTTGACGCGAGCCAGAACAGTAAGAACAATATTATATGTGATCTTTAGCGCTCGGGAAAGGGAGATCTATTAGTTAAACAAAATCAATAAAGCCCATTAAATAAGAGAATTTCCACACTATTCTCTTGCATTTATTCCTCAATCCTTGATTTGCGTTCGTCACTCACAACAGAAAGTTGGGCTGATCGTTCATAATTCATTTGTGTGCCATTGAAATTCATGCAACATTCAACATGTTTCCATTAACTTCGGTTATCTGTATGTAAATTTCGATAAGGCGGACATTCTACGCATTCAGGAACTGTATTACAATACGAACTTGACACTTGGCAGGACTGTTAATTTTGTCGCACATTGTAAAATCGCACAGTAAACGACCGTTCCTTTCAGTATTAGCTTTGTCTGGCACAAGCGGTTAGGTCTGTGACGCAACGGCGTGGGTGGGGGGCAGAGCAAAAGTTCATTACATTTAGAACGACCCTGGTATTAATCGAACAGTTCAACGGTGTACACCTGTCCAGTGTGCACAACATTTCAGCGACCAGTCGTATCGACATGCAACACCGAGTGTGTCGTTGGTGTTCTCGGCAGTGATCTTGTATGGTGCGCACAGTTTGTGCAACATATGTCTTCCCACAGTGACACGGACTATGGCACAACCCGGCCATCCGTAAACCCAGATTAGTATGGGTAATAAAAACATTATTTTACAGGAATAATGGTCTGAAATTCTCTTGAAAACCGTAGTTATCCATTTCGAGACCACTGGAAGCTGTTTCGAACACCAACGGGTTTCTTACACCGTATTACGCATTGTAATCTGTTTGGTGTTTCCATACTTTTGTCAGCAACCTTTATTTTCCAACCACTGGCAGGCAATGTGTGTGGATGTACTGTATTTATAAATGATAGGAAGTCCCAACATTAGGTCGGGTAGTTTAAGCCACTTACCTTTGTCCTGCGACCTGGATTCCGGTTTCTGCCACACGTGCACCTCTTCAGTTTCGCCAATGTAGATCCACGTTGCTTTCTTGTACGTTTCCGCATACACACCTGAACAGATAATCAAAGCAAATATATGCCCTGTCTCTTCCGCTGCCGCAAGAGATACTCTAATACAAGGTTATCGATAAGGACCTCCAGGAATTCAGAAGTATGTGCGAAAACTCTACGACACACAGAAAACATACATCAAGGACAGAGTATATCTCCAGGTTTTTAACTTACATTACAGTTGCTCAATATTGGCGCCATCTGTGACGCAACAAATGTCAAAATTCATTGAAGTCGGTGTCACAAACTGCCCGGGAACGGGCGATGGCGCCCAGCCTTGGAAATCTGTTCATCTGCAGGCGCAAACTAATTTAGTGCGACAATACGTAGTGGATGGTTTGTCTAAATCCTCTTGACATACCTGCCCGCTCGTGGAACTAGGCCACGGCACGTATTACGAACCGAACTTGGAGGGATGCTTTATCCACTAGTACGCTATCTGATTAAAAAGTACCTCGACACTTTTTAGTGGATATTAATACGGCGTATATGCATCCTTCATCTTTATGACGGCTTCAACTCCTTTCATTGTGTGAATGTCTGCGGAGGAATGGCAGCCCGCTTTCCTTTAAGAACTGAAACCAGAATAGATAATGATATTGGAAGCTGGAATCTGAACTGAACAGCCCATTCTTTCTTAAGAACCGAAATCAGAGTAGGTAATGATACTGGAGGCTGGGATCTGGAGCGGAGTTTCTGACTCATTCCACACGGGTCCCATTGGATTCAGATCGTAATTCTGGGCAGGCTAGACCATTTCCGGAATATTATTGTCCACAAACCATTGCTTCACAAATGCTACTTTATGACAAGCCGCATTATCATGCTGATATCGTAATTGTTCCTCTGCTGTACATGGTACACAATGGTGTAAAATGTGATCATGTCATAACATATTTAGCGTTTTCTTAAACGCAGTAAGAGGACCACACACTAACCACGAGAAACACTGCCATACCGTAACACCATCTCCTCCGTACTCCACTGTTGGAACTACGCATGAGGTCAGGCAACGTACTCCAGGAATTCGCCAAACTCATACCTTTGCGTTGGATTGCCATAGGGTATGAAGTGATTCTTCACTCAAAATCACTCGTTTCCTGTCATCCAGCGAACAATGGCGTCGCACTTTACACGATCCCAAGTGACATTTAGCACTGACCACAAAATGTGTGACTTATGAGGAGGTGCTGGACCACTGTCCCCCACTCTTTTGAACTCCCTACGCACAATCACTGTGCTACCTGGACTGCTGGTAGCATTCTGTAGCTCATAAATGATTCTTTCCGCTGGACTCACTCGATTTTTTACAACCACCCTCTGCAGGACTCGACAATCCCGGTCTGTAAGTACGTAAGGTCAGTCTGGTCTTCGTTTAGTTGTGGTTATTCCTTCGTGTTACCACTTCACAACCACATCATCAACAGTCGACTTGTGCAGCTCTAAAATGGTTGAAATGTCCCTGGTATATTTGGTACTTATGTCACATCCAATGACTAGTCCACGTTCGAAGTGACTGAGGTGTCCTGATTGTCTGGTTGGTTTAAAGGCGGGAGAAGGGACCAAACTACGAGGACATTAGTCCGTTGTTCCTAATAAAGCAATACATCAAGTGTGAGAATAAAACAGACGAAACATGTAACACAAAACGGAAGGAAAGGAAAAGCCATAAGAACGAAGGGAAGGCAACGAACACTAAAAGGAACAAAAGAGGATAAGAAAACAACAGAGAGACGCTTGAAACAGAAGGGAGTAAAACATGAAAGCAGATCCCAGTGGCTGGCCAACCACGAGGATAAAAAGGGAAATCCAGCCACTCTGCAGCACATTAAAACCTCCACCCTAAAAGCACTAGGGTGGAGGACACAGAGGCACAAAGGACATGCGGTAAAACCTACATAGAAATATAAAACCCACTCTCACGGATAAAACGTAAAACTAAAGCTGCTGTGGGGGCATTGTCGCCCAACACCGAAGGCAGGGTGCTGGGAAAGTTAAAAGTCTCCCGCAGAGCGGCTAAAAGTGGGCAGTCCGGCAAGAGGTGGGCGACTGTCATTTGGGAGCAACAGCGACACTGAGGCGGGTCCTCGCGGCAGAGTAGGTAACGATGCGTTAGCCATGTATGGCCAATGCGGAGCCGGCAGAGGACAACTGATTCCCTGCGAGAGGCCTGCATGGAAGACTTCCGCACGCAGTTTGTTGTGCGTGCTATTATGCCATTCCGTCTCCCAAAGCCGGAAAACCCTGCGGTGTAAGACAGAACGCAGGTCAGCTTCGGAGATGCCTATCTCCAGAAGCGATTTCCGCTTCTCCTGTTTGGCCATCCTGTCGGCAAGTTCGTTGCCGGGGATTCTGACATGTCCTGGGGCCCACACAAACACCACGGAACGGCGGGACTGTTCCAGGGTATGGATGGACTCCTGAATGGACGCTACCAGACGGTGAGCTTTCCTGATAGACATATTCTGCTGTTACAACGCCTCTACTGGCAACACAATACTCTGTGCCTCGTTTTATACCCGCTGGTCCGTTTATCGTGACATCTAGTGCTCAGTTCCTCATTACATAGGTGTGTCCGGATATTTTTGATCACATAGTATATGTGTGGCTTTTCTGTGTGTCTTGTCGTCTTCTGAAATCCCGGAGGGACTTAAGAATAATTCTGCATAAAGCAGATATTTTGCAGTACTCTTACTGATACAACTTCCAAAAAAAAAGATTCCACTGTTTTCCTAGATGTCGTTAAAAACATAGAAACAGTACTAAGCTGCATAAGAACTTATCATAGTCACCCGCAGATACAGATACGAGCTGTGGACTTATAAGAAAACGGGAGATGGCATGAATGAACTGTTTACACTAGGTTCTTGCTCAGGAACGCAATGTGGAATTCTTGCTTAGTTCCCATTGCTCATTACCTGACTGTCAAGTGTTTGGACTTTGAGGTCGGGATGAAGTGAGACAGAACTGATATATGAACAAGTGAAAGAAAAACAGCCCTCGGTCGCTATTTATAACAAATTAACCTGGTTTCGACACTGCTAGGGGTGTCTTCTTCAGAATATAAAACAAAGAATGGTCTATATTCTATAACATGGTCACAGAATGATGACTAAAAACGTATGATAGGGTATAAGTACGGAATCATTGTAAAAGACTGACAGTACTTATATGTCATTTATAAAATAATAAACATGCCAGAAGGGCATTAGTCACAAAGACATTTAAGATAAAGAAAACTATGATGGCGAGCCACTAAGGACTGGAGTCCGTTTTGCAACCTGCACCACGCAAGTAACGAGCAGCCCTTAGTGGTTCGCCATCATAGTTTTCTTTATCTTAAATATCTTTGTGACTAATGCCCTTTTGGCATATTTATTATTTTGTAAATGACATATAAGTACTGTCAGTCTTTTACGATGATTCCGTACTTATACACTATCATACGTTTTAGTCATTATTCTGTGACCATGTTACAGAATATAGACCATTCTTTGTTTTAAATTCTGAAGAAGACACTCCTAGCAGTGTTGAAACCAGGTTAATTTGTTAAAAATAGTGGCCGAGGGCTGTTTTTCTTTCAATTGTAGCTATTCACGGTCTCTGAACGTGCAGCCATGTACAAAATTTTGTGATATATGAACCTCCGCAACAGTGATATCTCGCCTACCGTTCCTCCTGTAGGACCACCGAAGTAACAGTGAAGATCAGAAAATCTATATGGCTTTTGAAGGATCTTGCTGAACTGGACTAGGATTAATTTAAAAGTATGGAGCGACTGGACGTAGGTCAGTGTCAGAGAGTGTTTACTTTCTATGGCGTTACATGGAAAACAATACCAGTGCAGGCAGGCAGCGATCTCCCCATGACCTGCTAAGGTCCTAAAATTAGTATCCTGAATTAAACACAATAACGCCCAGGTAGTATTAGGAACAGGAAAGTTGGTTTAAACCGCAAGCGAACAGCAAAGAAATTCTAATGAGGAGAACACGGCAAGCGCCATAAAATTGGTTCAAATGGCTCTGTGAAGTATGGGACTTAACTTCTGAGGTCATCAGTCCCCTAGAACTTAGAACTACTTAAACCTAACTAACCTAAGGACATCACACACATCCATGCCCGAGGCAGTATTCGAACCTGCGACCGTAGCGGTCGCGCGGTTCCAGACTGTAGCGTCTAGAACCGCTTGGCCAAACCGGCCGGCGCAAGCGCCATAATCCGTTTTCCCAGGAATTTCGCTCAGTGTGAGAAGAGTCAAAATAGACGCATACGCGTCTCTGCTTATCCGTAGATAGTCGGCTGTTTCTGAGATAACGAAAATGAAATGGTCGCACAGCCGCTAGCGGCGCGGGCTCTCAGGTTTGAACTCCGTGTTCGTAACTCGCTTATTGTTTTTATTTATTTAATTTTTTTAATTTATCTACTCATGTCCGTAGAAGGTTACTACACGAATGTTTATTATCAAGTGATGGGATACAAGTGCGTCATATTAAAGTTAAAGCAATTACAGCTCTCGGTCGCAAAAATTAAGCTTTCTGACCTGGTTTCGACACTTCTATGAGTACCTTCATCAGAAAATTAAACATTCAATTGGCCTGTCTTACTTGAAAAAGGCGTAAAGAACAATGTCATGCCCAACTTG
Source organism: Schistocerca cancellata (assembly GCF_023864275.1). NCBI lineage: Eukaryota > Metazoa > Arthropoda > Insecta > Orthoptera > Acrididae > Schistocerca > Schistocerca cancellata. Next base: position 827,074,113 of record NC_064627.1, on the reverse strand, counting down.
GCAGGCAAAAATGCAATATAAAAGATACCTGTCGACCTAAAAATTGGTCTTGATTATAAAAAAATTGATAATTCATGTCAAACTAGAATTGCTTTTGACGCAGCTAACATTCTCAGTATAAACACAGCCAGTGTTCAAAATATTATGCATAACGATAGGAAGTTGGCTAAATCCATTAATAATAAAAAAGAAGCTGATGCTTTAATAACTAAGTCTCAGAAAGATTGCACTTTAGTTATTGCCTACAATTCTGAATATATTTCTAAAACCTTAGATTTTTTATCGAAAATAATATTTTGGAACTGCATGAGGATCCGACTCCGGAATTACACAAAGAAGTCAGGTCAGCTACCAATTACGCAAAATTTCTAATCCATCCTTTTCAGAAGAAAATGCTTATCAACATGAACCCTCAGCCCCCAAAACGTCGTTCTCAATTCAAAATTCACAAACCTAACCATCCGATACGCCCGATTTCTAATAGTATGAATAGCGCGTACCATGATTTAGCGAAAATTTCTGCATGAATCTCTGAAAAAATCATTCTTTTTCGAGAAAATTATTCCATACCCAACAGTCACGCCTTAGTTCATAAAATAAAAGATTTAGAATGTAATTCAGACACCAAGTTGTTTTCACTAGACATCAAAAATCTTAACACTAACGTTCCCGTACAAGGAACTCTTAGGATCGTAGAAAAAATTTACGTCATTTCAAAAAAGAACTTCCAGACGAATAATTCACTGACTTTATGACTCTAATAACAGTCGTAGTCAAATACAACTATTTTGAATTTCATGAACAATTGTATCACCAATCCGACGGTCTCGCTGTGGGAAATTCGTTAGCTGGTATCCTTGCTGATATTTTCACTAACTTTCCAGAAGAAACGTTTTTCAACTGTTTCTCAGCTACAACACTAGGCATTCTTTCCTATTTCACACTTGCTGATGATATTTTGGTCATCTACAAAGGAGCTACCGATGGCATTGACTGTATTTTCAATTTCTCTAATGAACTTCATGAGAAAATATTCTTCACCAGCGAACTCGAAACCGAGGCCTGTCAGTTAAACTTTCTTGACTTTACGCTTACAGTAGAAGAAAACAAAATCTCATTCAATGGTTTTCGTAAAGAAACATATACTGATCAGATCGTACCTGCGTCTTCCAAGCTCCCACAATCTCATAAAAACGCTTTCTTTCACTGTGCTATTCATAGAGCTACTTCTATGCCCCTCTCTAAAGAAAAATTCAATGACGAAATTAATTTAATCAAAACGTTAGCAGTTTATAATGAATATGAACCTGGCATAGTGGATGACATCCTTAAAAATAAAACTGTTAAAAGAGTTACTACATTCGGCACTTCTATTATTGACTCTAACCCAAAAAGTTTTTTCTATTCCTTTCTGGGGGCCCATCTCCTACCAGATTGAACGCCTTCTTCGTAAAAAAAATGCAACTGTAATGTTGCCTTTTCTACCAATAACAATTTGAAAAAAAAAAACTTAACTCATAATTTAAAATCGACTCGTTCCTCTTTGGAAAACTCTGGCGTCTATAAGATTTTCTGCGACACCTGCTCTTCTTATTACATAGGACAAACAGGACGTGCCCTTACAACCAGATACAAAGAACAACTTTGAAGAAAAAATGGCACTACCACACAAGATTTGCCGACCACCTTTTGATTACAGGGCACGCGCCTAAAGCTGTTCACGATATTAACGTTTTGCACACCGAGAAGAAAGGGCGTAGATTAGATATTATCAAAGAACTAGAAATCTTTAAACATCTTTCTCGAAACGATAGTCTCATTCTTAATGAGCAGCTACAATTACGTAATAAAAACTTCTAAAACGGTATAAAGCTGTTATTTAATATTTGATTTGGGCGTCCCTCGTGCAGTTACCGAAAAGTTTTTTCTATCTAAGTCGACATATAATTTTTCGTTTATTAAATGGTTTATATTGGCTGCATTTCATGTTATATTGTTTTTCTACAGGCTTTGTCATTCAGTCTTCTTTGTAATCTGATAATGACGGATTCATCCTTTAAACTGTACTTCTAAGCTCTTATGTAGACAAAATGTTACCTTGTCTGCTGGTTTTAAACAAAATATTGCCTTTTACTTCATGTACTAAATAATGTTCATCATCATATTTGTCTGTCCTTATCTGAATGTTAAGTAGCCTATTTGTATATGCGGCTACTAGATGGCACTCTTGGTGCAATGTTCTCCTACCCTCAATTGTCAACGCGGGCATCTCAGTCTGATGCTATCTGTAACTCGACATTTGCGAGCATCCCATAGTGGCTTGCATTTTATGCATTCTACTTAAAAATTTTGAGACTAAAGTTTTATCGCCTGATATTTATTTTATACTTGACATCTAAATACTGTTTCTTCTTGTACTTTTAGGTAGTTATCAGTCTTAAAACTGTACTTCTAAGCTTTTACGTAGACAAAAAGTTACTATGTCTGTTGCTGTCAAATAAAACATTGCCTGTTACTTCATATCATAAATAACGCTCATCTTAACATGCGTCTGTCTATTTTTTAAATGTTAAGTAGCCTACTTATATTTGCGGCTACTAGATGACACTCTTGGTGTAATGTTCACCTGCCCGCAGTTGCTAATGCCGGCGCCTCAGTGTGTGGCTACCTGTGGCTTGACACATGTGAGCAGCCAATAGTGGCTTGCCTTCCACAGTTTTTTGTTTTTAATTTTGCGACTAAAGCTTTATCGCTTGATATTTATTTTTATACTTGACATATAAGTACTGTTTCTTTCTTGTACTGTTAGTCAGTACTTACACTTTTATAAAAAAACTTTTCCCGTAATCTTTGTGCTTATGTTATAGGCCGATTTGAATGTTTAATTTTCTAATGAAGGCACTCATAGAAGTGTCGAAACCAGGTCAAAAGACTTTATTTTTGCGACCGAGGGCTGTAATTGCTTTAACTTTAATTTGTAAACGGTCGCTGATCTCGCAGCCATGTTTAAAACTTTAACGCGTTATTATATTAATTATAAAATTACTACTCGGGTTTCACAATAAGTGTTCAAAATGGCTCTGAGCACTATGCGACTTATCTTCTGAGGTTATCAGTCGCCTAGAACTTAGAACTAATTAAACCTAACTAACCTACGGACATCACACACATCCATGCCCGAGGATTCGAACCTGCGTCCGTAGCGGTCGCTCGGCTCCAGACTGTAGCGCCTAGAAACGCACGGCCACTTCGGCCGGCTCACAATTAGTGTCATATTTTTATTATACAATGTAAGTGTGTACGATATTTTCAAATGTTACAATCTTTGTAAATTCTCATATTCTTATATTTCATTCTTATATTAATTCTTATATTTATTGTTCTATTTTATTGTTATGTTTATTCTTGAGGAAGAGTTGGTACATTCTCTTGAATGATATCGATCGTAGAAACATTCGAAATATAGAAATTCTGAACACCATGAGGTTTGCGTGTAGGCAGGTTTGCCACAGTGACATTTCTTCATATGAATCTCACTCTGGAAGAAATCTTGTTGAAGATTTCGACGCGTTGCCAATAAATTCGCAGCAAACCACGCTTAACGGATCATTTTTCCGAAAACTTACGCTTGCAGTTGACTATGAACCAAGGTGCACTGCAAGAATTTTACCGAAAACAATTTCACAGAATTTTTTATTGTTTTTAATTCATTCAACAGACATTCAGTTGTTAGACGAGTAAGGACAATGTTATTTCAGTATACACTGGGAAACAACGGCCAGTAATCTTTTATGGACATGGGTAGGCTAATGAAAACGAACAATAAAAATAATAGTCGGGTTTCGAACACGGAACGGCGAAAGTGACGCTAGCCACTGTGTCACCGCTTCGGTTGAATTGTTTGTTCGGTAAAAGGCATATTAAGTACCTCGAAAACTTTGATAGCCGTTTTCCCAGAAAAGGGCGAATATTTACAAATAAACCAAGAAACGTGATCGCTTATCCTGACACCTCTACCACTGCGCGAACTTCCTGGGAAGTCGAGTTATGGCGTTTGATATTTTCACCTCGTAAGTTCAGACTGGAATATTTACCGTAAAGACAGTTTAGAAGGCAGTAAAGAATTCTATGATATCTAGTATGGTTATCTCAGATTCCGAATGTGAATTAATGTGGCTGAAGTTAAGCATCAAATGTCGGTCCAAAATAGCTAACGAATGGTTTTATAGAGTGCTTTCATCAGGAGCTGTAGTGGTAGAACTGAGAGAACTACAAGAGGTTCACGAGTGAGTTTCGCGATCATGATATTGTAATAGCTGCGAGACTTCATCTTGACAGTACAGAATGAAAGAGTTATGCGATCAGAACTGGTTCCAGAGAAGGGGATTCCCGTTACATTACTCTGAATGTCCTGTCGGAAAATTGCCTCGAGCAGATGGAGAGCCAATTCGTGAAGGTAGCGCCTTAGAACTCCTAGCGACAGAGCCGCACTATTCGAACCAGGCAACGTGTAGCAATGTATCAGCGGTCATAAGGCTGTGGTAGCATCAGTTACTACGGTTGTTAAAAGGACTGTTAAGAAAAGGAGAAGAATATTTTTGTTTAGCAGGAGTGACAGGACACAAATATCTGAACAGTTAACATCAAAAATACAGTGTTGAGGACAAAGATGTGAAGCACCAATGGAAACTCCCATTGCTCCTTAGACAAGTATGTTCCGATCACGGTTTTAAGCGATGAGAAACAAATAGTGCGGTTTAATAGCCGTGTTAGACAGCTACTATGTACAAAAAGAGCTTCATCACAGATGAAGAGAAATTAAAACCTAGCTGACAAACAAAAGCTGAACGAAGCGAAAATGAGCGAAAGGTGAGCAATGAGACAAGCGTTCAATGACTTTGAAAGTAAAATTTTCCCAACCGAACTTACTATAAACTCGAAGAGGTTTTGGTCGTACGTAGGATCAGCAATCGGTTCGAAAGAATCTACTCAGTCAGTCAGTGACCACACTGGTACGAAAGATGAACTGAGAGAAGGGCGAAATATTGAATTGGAATTTCAGAAATTGTTTCATCGCTCTACTTATCACATCCAGTACTGACAGAAATGGGGAATAAGTACATGCCTGCCGAAGGATTTCTTAGGCGCAACTGCCCATACACTCTGGAGGCATGAAGGGCGCTTGAATACCACCTGAAATGTCAGGGAATAAGGAATCCCAATTATGACTCCCACGCCAGGTAGCGCCTCTAGATCGCTGATGTGTAAGTGTACGTTTATGATGAGAATGTGTGATGAACGAGAAGAGCGTCGAACAGAACAACGATTAAAGTGAAGTGTGGTTCTTAGTTGTTATGAGCCGTTCATGATGGAGCTTTTATAAGAGCTTTGAGTGGACTACTGAGCAGTGAAGCCTTTTGAATGGAAGCGAAGGTAGTTCTAAGTTTACCACGTAAACTTTTTCGTTTATTTCGTGCTAATAAATCTAAAGATGCGCGATTAACAAGCGTTACGCCTTTAAATATACCGTGTGACTATAAATAACGAGAAATTGGAAAATAATTGCATGTATTTTACTGAATTCCCATTTTTTACAGGTACTTCGAGCCCGTTTACGAAAATTTTAAGAGATTTAACTATAGTTGAACGGGAAGATTGGAAAACTAACAGAAATGAGAATTTTAAACGTCTATGACTTCAGAAAAATCATGGTTAGGAACAACAACATATATGATTTTCCTTACTGCTTAAGAATGGTAGAGGGCAACGGCCTTGACGCAGTGGATACACCGGTTCCCGTGAGATCACCGAAGTTAAACGCTCTCGGGCGTGGTCGGCACTTGGATGGGTGATCCCACGCCCCTCCTATCCGCATCCTCCCCTGAGGATGACACGGCGGTCGGATGGTCCCGGTTGGCCACTCGTGGCCTGAAGATGGAGTGCCTTTTTTTTTAGGAATGGTAGACGGTAAACGCATTTGCGTTATTTGCCCTGCCCATTCTGGCTCTAGGCCTGCGTTTAAAACCTACGAAGATTATTTATTAGTTAAATCACTCATGTTTCTTTCAGAGTATGCTGATACAGTAGCTTGTAACAACACGAACCTTATCCTACTGTATATGTAATACATTTTTTTCTTCTGAATTTCAATAAATTAGTATAATCGATGTTTAGGTTTCATTTCTTTTTTGTTTCATGCCATTATGTTGAAGAAGCTATAAACAATTTTCGGTGTAAATTTTAATATTTATGTCAAATTTCAAGCAATGTTGTAATCAAAGGGAAGTGGAACTAATGTTGGAAATATTGTAAGATGTGAAAGATGTAATTGTATGCCTGGTCCATACGTAGGTAATGTATTAGAATATGTGGGATGTAAAACCTTTGGTGAATACCCTGTCTGTAGGGGAGCAGGAAAAGGTGGAGGTAGGTGAGCGCGGGAAAATACACACGGGCACGGTACGGCACAACGGGCTCAGCAGTAGTAGTCGGAGTTGGGCATCGATCTGAGAAACACGTGCTAGATCGAGGAGGCTCTCCTGGAAAAAGTGGTTTCATTGAGCCTCGGATGCGCTGTTTCCGACGTCTATACAGCATGACAATATTCCATAGGCACTAAATGGAAAAGCATTGCGACGCCATGAAGAAGTAAAGTGCCGATATTTCATGAGCCATTGCTGTAATTGCACGTGTGCTTTGTGCCACGCCATCTCGCCACCTGCCGACCGCCTCATCGATACGAACAGGTTGAAGCTTTCAGTACTGTATTCGTGTGGACCAGTGTCACTTTTGCTACATACTGTTCAATAATAACTTAAATTTTACCAGAACTGTCCTATCAATTAATTATCCTCACAACTAACCTAGACAGGGTCCTTTCCACATGTTGTGCAATCTGAGTATCCCAAGATGAAGATTTAAAGTTTATGTTAATAATAATTACCTGCAGACCTATCTATGTTAGAATGATGTTTAAAGAACTTTGTTGTTAATGAAATACTGGACGAATAATATAGGTCTGACCAAGTTGTAAGATAATATTGAAATTGGTTTAGTAATGAAGTTTATTTGAATTGAGACCAAAATAACGGTAGTTAAATCAGCAGGAAATAAGACAAAAAGAGTGGTAAATCATATATTGGAAATCTAGAATGCTTAAGGCTCTCAATGATCGAACTTTCACTACAGTGATCATAATAGTTTCAGGGTCCCCCCCTCCCTCTTCTCCTTTCTTTCTTTTCTATTCATTTGAATCCTGAAGTGTGCTGAACTGCTTTGACCAGCAAAGTTAAAGTCAAAATAAAACCTAAATTTATCAGTGTTTTACCCTTCTTAAAATTGACATTGTATGTGTGTTTCAAAAGTGCTGTTTCTAGGGTAACCTATGCCCGATTTCAGTCGGATCAATAGACAAAATGCAGTTTGTAGTAATCATTATAGTGTAATGCTGTGTATTTATAGCTTGTCCAAATTAATACAGAAAGTGAAAATCTTAGTTCAGTAGATTTTTCTGGTTCTAAAATTTACCATATAATGCAGTATTACTACGTGTTGTTATGCTTGTACGTACATCCACTTGTAGAAGGGAAAAACTCACTTAATGCCTAATTAGGCTGGCGACCGTATTATTAACAATTGGTAGCATCTGCTGTGTATGTTTCTTGCCCATCCTAACGTGTAGTTGCACTTTAGACTTGCTTGACGTATCATTGTTGTTACTGAGTGGGTGTAAGTCTGATTTTGCCTCCATTCAGGTACACGCGGTCAACATATTTACTAAAATCCTTTCTTATAAGGTGGAGCCCGTCAACTTACCATAGTACAGGCTTTAAAGAGTTAACGTACACCAGAGCGGAGACGTTACAAGTGGCTTCCCGGTGACAGGACATCCAGTTGTTGTCGGTCACAAATTAATGTGAATACCGAACAGTGGATGTTCAGTGGCACGTATTGCAATAGTATTCAGTAAAATAAATAGCAGTGAACGTCAAGTACGGTAGTGTGGTGTAATTTGCATTCAGTATGGACAGGAAAGTAGACAGGGTAGATGTGCCGAGCGTAATGGAAGAGGCGCATGGCAATAGCAGGAGTTTACGCTGCCAGATAACAGATGGCGTTAGCGAAAGACAGTTGGCGTACATACAATATCACGAACATGTTAATGAACAGATTGAAATGTCGAGATTGCCTCGAACACAGCAAGGGATAAAACAAGAAGTAGGGGATGACTTTGTAGATGATAGTGGGTACGTGAACGAATCCACTGACATGTTTGATTCACCACAGATAAAGAAAGAACCGAAAGAAACTTTTGAAGTAGGATCGGAACACACCGATTCCGTAGAGCAAAACAGTGTGAAAATTTTAAGCATGAACGATTTATTTGAACAATTAACCAAACAAATTGCTGGACAGAATGATCAGCTTAAAACAGACGTTGGCGAGCAGCTCAAAAGACAGAATGATCAGCTTAAAACACACGTTGATGAGCAGCTTAAAACTCAAAGTAATCAGCTCAAAACCCAGAATGATCAGCTTAAAACACACGTTGGTCAGCTTAAAGCACAGGTCGAAGAACAAGGAATTAAAATTAGTAAACAAATAGAACAGGTAGAACAACAAGTGGGTAGTTTAAGTTCTGTAGTAAATACTATGAAATTTGAAATTGACACAATTAACAAAAATATGGATACTATGCAGGGGGAAATTGACAACATTAACAGCAGGTTTGATGTTGAAATTCTCAGCATCCAAGAGAAAGTAGAGCCTCTGGTTGAAACCAAAGTAGACAAAAAGGTTTTCGGTCTTAAAACTGAGATCGTAAACGAATGTCAACACGGAATATCACAATTGAAAAAGGCAGTTTCAAACACTGAAAGAGAATTAGGCGAAAAAGTTACCGGATGTGTACAAAACTGTGAACAAAATACTTCGAAAATTTAACGCAAAATTTTCGATCTTAAGAATAAAATCAAAGATAGGCCTGGTGTCGTCTGTAATGGCACACCACTTAAGAAGCTATTGGAAGGTGAGGAACGCTTCGATCCCGCCAAGAAACATAACGGATGGCATCCGTTAGATTTCATCAAAAATTGCGAGAGAATATTTCCTGAACACTTGTCTGATCAGGAAAAGATAAACGTAGTAATTAGCGCCTTAGCAGGTGACGCTAAGCGCTGGGGAATTAATTTGAATACCGAACGAATGACGTTCGAAGAATTTAAGCAAAAGTTTACGGAAGAATATTGGTCCGAACAAAAACAGGATCACTTGTGGCGCGAGTTTATCATGGCCAAACTTCATGATAACAGGGGCAGGAATTCTTTAAAAGATTTCTGCGAATATTGGTACCGGAAGTTGACGCATTTAAGAGGAAGAAGGTCCGATTCTGAAATAATATGGGAGTTATATAAAAAGCTTCCAGAAGATTCGAAGAGATACGTGGGAAGCAATTATTGTAGCTTCCAAGCATTTCTCAAAAGGGTCGAAGACGAAGACCACTGGCGCGAAAGTCGTGCCAATTATCAAAATTTTGGTAACAGGAATAATCGTAATAATGATGAGAGAAATGACGGCAAAGGGTTTCGTGTCAACATGATACAGAGAGGAAGAGGCAGAGGAAGAGGAAGGGGAAATTATCAAGGTCGCGGTAGAGGGTATACCACGCAAGATAATAATGACGCGGGAAACTGATTTCCGCGAACGTTGCAGGTCAAACGGAAGCGGACAATACATACCGGCCCCGATTTAAGAAAAGTTACCGGAGCGACAGTAAAGTTATGAGACAGGTTAGAGACAGGCGTGGAACGACGCAACGTGTTGTTGCGAAACAAGCGTCAGGTGCGGGCATAAATGAGTCATCGTTGCCGCGCAGAGCGCTACATGTTAACAGGCGAGTGGAGCATCAGAGGGCAACGGCCCAGCCTAGCAGAACAGCTGTTCAGAGAGAAGCCGCTAGCAATGCGGCAGCATTAGATACGAACATTGCCGTAAGAACTGATGAATACATTACGGGTGGTAATTCCGTGGCGAAGGAAATAGTAGATGAAACGGTGGAGACACAGAGAGGCGCGGTTAGCAGTGTTAGCAAAAAAGTAAATGGCGAGAATGATCTAGCAGAAGTAACTGATTGGTGTGTGCAGATCGACGATCTGTACAAGGGCCTAAAGCAATGTGAGTGGGAGGATTTTAAGAAGGAGTATGAGGCAAGGAAGTTGATTAGTGAAAAAGGAGATAATAGGGACGTCGATAAGGTGACATGGCCCAAAGTTGAAGAGGAGAGAGTAAACAGCGCCGCGCTGAGTACACGTGCTGCCGATAGGACGATGATTAAAAGTAGGAAGGAATTGGAGGATGAAATCCTAAGCATTGACGAGGAAGTAACTTCTGTTAACGATCCGCCAACAGTACACGCTGCTACCGAAAGGCACCGTGAGGAAGAGGCTGGTAATTACCTGAAAGTAATTGAAGTCCACGAGGATTACAATAAATATGAAGTAACAGTAGATGTGAGTAAAGCTGATAATGAGGACGTTTTGCCGAAAGAGGATATTGAGTTAAAACCTAAACCTGACGAAAACGTAGAGGAAGAACGTAGTGCCTGTCTCAGAAAAGCTTTTATGTTAGAACCTAAAAGCGATCAAATGGTTCAAATGGTTCTGAGCACTATGGGACTCAACTGCTGTGGTCATAAGTCCCCTAGAACTTAGAACTACTTAAACCTAACTAACCTAAGGACAGCACACAACACCCAGCCATCACGAGGCAGAGAAAATCCCTGACCCCGCCGGGAATCGAACCCGGGAACCCGGGCGTGGGAAGCGAGGACGCTACCGCACGACCACGAGATGCGGGCTAAAAGCGATCCAGAATGGTCGGATTCTGACGATAGTTCAGATGACGAATATTTCGGTACTAGTGAAAATAATGGAAATACAGTTAATTGCGATATTATACCTAATGATGACGAAGTTTTAAAACAAAATCCAGATGTTGAGACTGAACAAAGAAAGAAGGAACCACCTGACGACTCAGTGTTTATTTTGCAAAGAGTTCAAGTAAGCAAAGACTTTGAACTCCTGAAACCTAGAAAGCCACCGGATATAAATGGTTCACAGGTCAGGAACGTATCTTGGGACAATGTCACAGTCGACCAAGGTGCGTTGTGGAAAAAGGAGGAAGGGGCATGATTTAGAGCCTGGGGCAGATTTATATTGGACTTTGAGAACGTCATGAACACCTTACATCATGAAACTACTGGATTCCCACCGGAAGAAATTTTGTTAGGCAGCAGAAGTAAAAGTTTAATTGAGGAAAAACTAGAGTTTCCGCCATGAACAAGTTTGGGGTTGAGTCAAAAGAAAGAATTAGTCAGAAAAAGGGCAAAGCAAAAAGCTGAATCGAGATCTAAAAGACATGATAAAAATCTGAAAGTTTCAAAATTTAAAATTGGGGATTATGTTATTTTAAAAACCCACGAAAAATCTAGTGAACTGAACCATGAAATTTCCAAATTTAAATATATTTATAATGGACCGTATGTAATACAGAACATTCCACACGATAATGCTTACTACCTGATCTACCCAAAATCCAAAAGACCTTTAGGTGTAAGAAATGTTGTGGACCTGAAACTGTATGTTCCTAGAAGTGAGTGAACTAAGTACAATCAGAAAACAATTTACAGTAAATATGCTGTATATTAAGCTGAAGCTAATTTATGCCAAATGTAACAAACCTTTGTAACATAGGTAGACCAATATCAGTGTACTAATGTAATTATGTGAGTTTCAGATTACCAATTGTACTATAAATGTAAAGAGGTATGGAGAAAAAGGGCTGAAAAGAAAGGATAAATGCTGTCAGCCAGATAAAAGATGGGACTGTCAAAAATGAAAAAGGGCAGTGTATGAGCCATAATATAAAGGACTGCCAAACACCAAAGAGGGCAGATAAATAGTCAAAGGAGAATTGTAAGTGTGATACAGGAGATGTGACAATATGATGTGAAAAGGACTGCCCGAATCTGAATAATAGGCAGCGAATATGTGTAGTAATTTTCTAAACATTATTGTGTGTTTATTAGTAAATAAGGAAATGGACTGCCATTCAATACAAGCAGCAACAAATTAGTTTATAGTGTATATAGATATTTGTATTTGCTTTTGTAAATAAGTGTTTGTGTTCCAAATTTGGTTTTTATTTGTCTGAGAAATTGAACAATGATGAGTAATTTGCTACTTAAATAATGTTGTGATTGGAGGTTGGACTGCGCCAAAGGCACTTCAGCAAACGATAGGTAAATGTTCTTGATATATTAAAAAATTATAGACTTATGTAAAGTGAGTGAAAGGAAGTTTGTGGTACAAATTTTTTTTGATGGGACAATCACACAAAGATTCAGAACCACTGTATAAATATAAAGTTCAGTGTTCCCATCAAATTTGCACTTAGTGAAATTTAATGGAAACAGGGGCATGTGTAACAACACGAACGTTATCCTACTGTATATGTAATAAATTTTTTTCTTCTGAATTTCAATAAATTAGTATAATCGATGTTTAGGTTTCATTTCTTTTTTGTTTCATGCCATTATGTTGAAGAAGCTATAAACAATTTTCGGTGTAAATTTTAATATTTATGTCAAATTTCAAGCAATGTTGTAATCAAAGGGAAGTGGAACTAATGTTGGAAATATTGTAAGATGTGAAAGATGTAATTGTATGCCTGGTCCATACGTAGGTAATGTATTAGAATATGTGGGATGTAAAACCTTTGGTGAATACCCTGTCTGTAGGGGAGCAGGAAAAGGTGGAGGTAGGCGAGCGCGGGAAAATACACACGGGCACGGTACGGTACAACGGGCTCAGCAGTAGTAGTCGGAGTTGGGCATCGATCTGAGAAACATGTGCTAGATCGAGGAGGCTCTCCTGGAAAAAGTGGTTTCGTTGAGCCTCGGATGCGCTGTTTCCGACGTCTATACAGCATGACAATATTCCATAGGCACTAAATGGAAAAGCATTGCGACGCCATGAAGAAGTAAAGTGCCGATATTTCATGAGCCATTGCTGTAATTGCACGTGTGCTTTGTGCCACGCCATCTCGCCGCCTGCCGACCGCCTCATCGATACGAACAGGTTGAAGCTTTCAGTACTGTATTCGTGTGGACCAGTGTCACTTTTGCTACATGCTGTTCAATAATAACTTAAATTTTACCAGAACTGTCCTATCAATTAATTATCCTCACAACTAACCTAGACAGGGTCCTTTCCACATGTTGTGCAATCCGAGTATCCCAAGATGAAGATTTAAAGTTTATGTTAATAATAATTACCTGCAGACCTATCTATGTTAGAATGATGTTTAAAGAACTTTGTTGTTAATGAAATACTGGACGAATAATATAGGTCTGACCAAGTTGTAAGATAATATTGAAATTGGTTTAGTAATGAAGTTTATTTGAATTGAGACCAAAATAACGGTAGTAAAATCAGCAGGAAATAAGACAAAAAGAGTGGTGAATCATATATTGGAAATCTAGAATGCTTAAGGCTCTCAATGATCAAACTTTCACTACAGTGATCATAATAGTTTCAGGGTCCCTCCCCCCTTCTCCTTTCTTTCTTTTCTATTCATTTGAATCCTGAAGTGTGCTGAACTGCTTTGACCAGCAAAGTTAAAGTCAAAATAAAACCTAAATTTATCAGTGTTTTACCCTTCTTAAAATTGACATTGTATGTGTGTTTCAAAAGTGCTGTTTCTAGGGTAACCTATGCCCGATTTCAGTCGGATCAATAGACAAAATGCAGTTTGTAGTAATCATTATAGTGTAATGCTGCGTATTTATAGCTTGTCCGAATTAATACAGAAAGTGAAAATCTTAGTTCAGTAGATTTTTCTGGTTCTAAAATTTACCATATAATGCAGTATTACTACGTGTTGTTATGCTTGTACGTACATCCACTTGTAGAAGGAAAAAACTCACTTAATGCCTAATTAGGCTGGCGACCGTATTATTAACAATTGGTAGCATCTGCTGTGTATGTTTCTTGCCCATCCTAACGTGTAGTTGCACTTTAGACTTGCTTGACGTATCATTGTTGTTACTGAGTGGGTGTAAGTCTGATTTTGCCTCCATTCAGGTACACGCGGTCAACATATTTACTAAAATCCTTTCTTATAAGGTGGAGCCCGTCAACTTACCATAGTACAGGCTTTAAAGAGTTAACGTACACCAGAGCGGAGACGATACAAGCTCCATTCTTAGCAATCACATACAACCTCTCACTCTTCGGAAGATCCCTACATAATGACTGGAAAGTTGCGCAAGTCACGCCCAGGACAGGAAGTAGACATAATCTGCTGATTACAGACCCATATCACTAGAGTCGATTTGCAGTAGGATTTTTGAACATATACTGTGTTTGAACATTATAAATTACCTCGAAAGAACAAACGACTTATTGCCCAATAGTCAGCATGGATTCAGAAAATATCGTTCTCCTGTAACGCAACTAGTTCTTTATTCTCATTAAATAATGAGTGCTATCGACAGGGGATGTCAAACTGAATCCATATTTTTAGATTTCCGGAGTGCTTTTGACCAAGTTCCTCACAAACGACTTCTAATCAAACAGCGAGCCTATGGAATTGTGCGACTCTATTCGTGATTTCCTCTCGAGAAGGTCACAGTTCGACGTAATTGACGGAAAGTCATCGAGTAAAATTAGAAGTAATATTTGGCGTTTCACAAGGAAACGTTATAAGCCCTTTGCTGTTCCTGATCCACATGAACAACAAAGCAGACAATATGAGTAGCCCTCTTAGATTGTTAGCAGATGGTGCTGTCGTTATGGTCTTTCAAAGTCGTCAGATGATCAAAACTAGCTGCAAAATCATTTAGATAAGATATATATATGGCGCGAAAAGTGGCAATTGACTCTAAACAAATAAAAGTGTGAAGTCATCCACATGAGCACTAAAAGAAACTCGGTAAAATTTCGGTTACACGATAAATCACACAATCGAAAGGCTGTAAATTCAACTAAATACTTAGGGAATTCAGATACGAACAACGTAAATTGAAACAGTCACGCAGGTAATGTTGTGGGGAAAGTAAAGCAAAGAAATGGTTCAAATGGCTCTAGGCACTATGGGGCTTAACACGTGAGGTCATCAGTCCCCTAGACTTAGAACTACTTAAACCTAACTAACCTAAGGTCATCAAACACATCCATGACCGAGGCAGGATTCGAACCTGCGACCGTTGCAGCAGCGCTGTTCCGGACTGAAGCGCCTAGAACCGCTCGGCCACAAAGCCGGCTTAAAGAAAAGACCGTGATTAATTGGCAGAACAGTGCAACAGGCCTACTAAAGAGACTGCTTATACCACTTTTGTCAGCCATCTTCTGAAGTACTGCTGTTTGGTATGGGACCCGCAGCATATGGGACTGACGGAGGACATATAAGAAGTTCAAAGAAGGCAGCTCGTTTTGTATGATCGCGAAGTAGGGAGAGAGGGCCTCGGACAAGATACGTGAAATGGGGTGGCAATCATTAAAATAAAGGCGTTTTTCGTAGCGGCAGGATCTTCTCGTGAAACTTCAGTCACCAACCTTCTCCCCCGACTGCTAAAATATTTTGTTGCCACCCACCTACATAGGGAGAAATGATAATAAAATAATAAATATCACAGCTTGCATAGAAATATTTAAGTGCACATTCGAGAGTGGAGCGGTAGGGAAAGAGTTTAGACGTGGTTCTATTAATCCTCTGTTAACTGCAGAGTAATCATGTAGATATAGATGTACAGTTACGGAAAAAGGCGATGGTGGGACATTTAACTCTTCAGATTTTTTAAGCATATGTCACGTGAAAGAATCTAAAGTCCAGATGCTAGTGCTTAGCCAAATTGATAACTAAACATATCTTACGTCATTCTAGGATGTGAAGGACAAAAGTGATAATCACTTTTATCCATTGTGAATACTTAAGGGAAGGGGCATCAGTAAAATGCTCACAAAGAATACTTCAACACTAGTTTATCAGGAGCACGAAGAATTTTTAAATGTTGTTGTTGTTGTTGTGGTCTTCAGTCCTGAGACTGGTTTGATGCAGCTCTCCGTGCTACTCTATCCTGTGCAAGCTTCTTCATCTTCCAGTACCTACTGCAGCCTACATCTTTCTGAATCTGCTTAATCCATTCATCTCTTGGTCTCCCTCTACGATTTTTACTCCACGCTGCCCTCCAGTACCAAATTGGTGATCCCTTGATGCCTCAGAACATGTCCTACCAACCGATCCCTCCTTCTAGTCAAGTTGTGCCACAAACTCCTCTTCTCCCCAGTTCTATTCAATATCTCCTCATTAGTTATGTGATCTACCCATCTAATCTTCAGCATTCTTCTGTAGCACCACATTTCGAAAGCTTCTATTCTCTTCTTGTCTAAACTATTTATCGTCCATGTTTCACTTCCATACATGGCTACACTCCGTACAAATACTTTCAAAAACAACTTCATGACACTTAAGTCAATACTCGATGTTAACAGATTTCTCTTCTTCAGAAACGCTTTCCCTGACATTGCCAGTCTACATTTTATATCCTCTCTACTTCGACCATCATCAGTTATTTTGCTCCCCAAATAGCAAAACTCCTTTACTACTTTAAGTGTCTCATTTCCTAATCTAATTCCCTCAGCATCACCCGATTTAATTCGACTACATTCCATTATCCTCAATTTGCTTTTGTTGATGTTCATCTTATATCCTCCTTTCAAGACACTGTCCATTCCGTTCAACTGCTCTTCCAAGTCCTTTGCTGTCTCTGACAGAATTACAATGTCATCCGCAAACCTCAAAGTTTTTATTTCTTCTCCATGGATTTTAATACCTTCTCCGAACTGTTCTTTTGTTTCCTTTACTGCTTGCTCAATATATAGATTGAATAGCATCGGGGAGAGGCTACAACCCTGTCTCATTCCCTTCCCAACCACTTCTTCCCTTTCATGTCCCTCGACTCTTATAACTACCATCTGGTTTCTGTACAAATTGTAAATAGCCTTTCGCTCCCTGTATTTTACCCCTGCCACCTTCAGAATTTGAAAGAGAGTATTCCAGTCAACATTGTCAAAAGCTTTCTCTAAGTCTACAAATGCTTGAAACGTAGGTTTGGCTTTCCTTAATCTTTCTTCTAAGATAAGTCGTAGGGTCAGTATTGCCTCACGTGTTCCAACCATTTCTACGGAATCCAAACTGATCTTCCCCGAGGTCGGCTTCTACCAGTTTTTCCATTCGTCTGTAAAGAATGCGCATTAGTGTTTTGCAGCTGTGACTTATTAAACTGATAGTTCGGTAATTCTCACATATGTCAACACCTGCATTCTTTGGGATTGGAATTATTATATTCTTCTTGAAGTCTGAGGGAATTTCGCCTGTCTCATACATCTTGCTCACCAGATGGTAGAGTTTTGTTAGGCCTGGCTCTCCCAAAGCCGTCAGTAGTTCTAATGGAATGTTGTCTACGCCTGGGGCCTTGTTTCGACTTAGGTCTTTCAGTGCTTTGACAAACTCTTCACGCAGTATGTATCCTTGGTATAAAATATTGTAAACGAAGAATATTAGCCAAGAAAATAAAAGATTCGGCAGACGTGGCTGACGACGTTGTTAAATGCATTTGCTTACTGCATAATTTAACAGTTGTAAGAGAAGATGTTGAACATCATCGTACGGGAAAACTAACTAACTTAACAACCAATAAATGTGTAGCTTAACGAAGCCTTTATCGAATGCCAAACCAAACGGCCGCGAATATTCATAATGTCTTCAAAAACTATCCAATGTATCGAGTACTTATTGCAATAATTGCTAAAATAAACATTGTCGTATGCGTGTTGTTTTCAATGTAAGTCTTGTTTCATTGCAAAACTTGTCCAAAACTAATTATGATGGGATTTGACTTTCCTGCTCGGCATTCCAGGGCTGGCAAGTATTTTAGGAATATTGCTTCCGACAACGTGCTCTAAACTAGTGAAGAAAACTGAAGGAGGGATTGTGGACACTATTAATGGTGCTCAGTTATTACTCGGCAAGGCGAACTGGTTACCCGGTCGTAGCAATAACTGACTTACTCACGTGACTACGTAAGGTAAGTGACAGAAGCGGTGTGTGGTATTAACTAGCAGTGCGACTGCGAAAAGTAACCGTGTAAAGCATCTTCGCATGCAGCTGTGACAACTTGTTGTAAAAGCCACTGATTTTATTGACACAGAAACGGACTTCCAGGCTAGCAAATACGCTCTAAAAAATTCTGCTCCAGCTATGGGCTTTGATTAAGGTGCCAGAATAAAAGAGCTATTATGTGCGAATGAGAGAACGTGCATGCGAAAAGAGCATTTGACTTCTTGTGAACAAATTAAGCATCCGAAAAACAGCGGCCAGTGACGTACTTACACGAACCGTGATTTCATACACTAATGTGAATAAGTGTTGCAAAGTGACAGCGTGCGATGAGTAATGCCAAACAACATTGCTGGGCAACGTTTTATTGTTGCGAACGCTAAGTTTCGATTTGTGTTCACTTCTCCTCTGTGACTAAAACAGGAATGCTTCTGACTATCGTGCAGAAATGGACAGAATAAAATTAAAAATACGAAGAGACGAGGTAAGCAGAACCTCTGGAGTTAATTAAGGAGCACCAGACTTCCCCTCTTTATTCCATTTCTACTCCGCCTAACTATATACTTAAATCCTACAAAACTTGTCTGGAGTCTTGCAGAGATCTGTAGCCATAATAAGTCAATCACCTCGCTCAATAATCCGAAAAAATAGCTGCTGGTGCTTTCGTTGTTAATAAATAAATAATTGTGTGTCATATAGCCTGGTGCAAGTGTCTCGATGTAACGCTACTTCGCTGACTTGCGTGTCAACTTCGCCGATTTGTATTCAATCAGTTTTTTAGGTGGCCCCACAAGACTGAGTGGAGCTCCTTCCAGATTTTTCCACCATACAAAATTTGAGTCAGTCACGGGAACCAAATCAGGGGCCTCGCCATTAAGAACCAAAGAGGCTGACTTGCTAGACCGCGGCCAGTTTCCTTTCACTTTCGTGATATGAGGGTTTACTATTGGGACATTACTAGACTGGAAAGGCTGTGTATCAAACAAAGAAAAATGTGCGATGACCACCAGGAGGAGAGATACTGCGTCGGACGAGGAAACTGGAAATATAATAACCAGTCTGCTTATGTTCAAACAAAGAATCAGCATTATCATCTGCGACTGAAAAAGCAGAAGATGAACCAAAAGTTACAGGGGTGGAAAACAGCGATCTCACCGGGGAAGGTCGTTTTACGAGTACTACAAGCGAAGTTTCTTGAGCAGCCAACGTGAAATGTACTGTCCATTTTGTATCAGTTATTTTTGTAAATGGGAATCATTCCGTGGTGCATGCAGAGGTGGAGCGTGTGACAGCAGTCTGCTTGTAGAAGCACTGGAGCGTGCGCTGTTAGTACAGTCGCACCATGTTGCTAGGCGTAATAATGACGATGTAATGTTTTCCAATCTTTATTAACAATTTTATAAACAACCGAAAACTGAGAATATATTTACAATATAACAAGATTTTAGTCAACGATGTGTAATTACACTACGGCCATTAACTTTGCTACACCAAGAAGATGATAAACGAGTATTCATTGGACAAATATATTATACTAGAACTGACATGTGATTACATTTTCACGCAATTTGGGTGCATAGATCCTGAGAAATCGGTACCCAGAACAACCACCTGTGGCCGTAATAACGGCCTTGATACGCCTGGGCATTGAGTCAAACAGAGCTTGGATGGCGTGTACAGGTACAGCTGCCCATGCGGCTTCAACAAGATACTACACTTCATTAAGAGTAGTGACTGGCGTATTGTGACGAGCCAGTTGCTCGGCCACCATTGACCAGACGTTTTCAGTTGGTGAGAGATCTGGAGAATGTGTTGTCCAGGGCAGCAGTCGGACATTTTGTGTATCCAGAAAGGCCCGTACAGGACCTGCAACATGCGGTCGTGCATTAACCTGCTGAAATGTAGGGTTTCGCAGGGATCGAATGAAGGGTAGAGCCACGGGTCGTAACACATCTTGAATGTAACGTCCACTGTTCAAAGTGCCGTCAATGCGAACGAGAGGTGACCGAGACGTGTAACCAATGGCACCCGATACCATCATGCCGGGTGATACGCCACTATGGCGATGACGAATACACGCTTCCAATGTGCGTTCACCGCGTTGTCGCCAAACACGGATGCGAACATCATGAAGCTGTAAACAGAACCTGGATTCATCCGAAAAAAAGACGTTTTGCCATTCGTGCACCCAGGTTCGTCGTTGAGTACACCATCGCAGGCGCTCCTGTCTATGATGCAGCGTGAAGGTAACCGCAGCCATGGTCTGCAAGCTGATAGTTCGTGCTGCTGCAAAAGTCGACGAACTGTTCGTGCAGATGGTTGTTGTCTTGTAAACGTCCCTATCTGCTGTCTCAGGGATCAAGACGTGGCTGCACGATCCGTTACAGCCATGCGGATAAGATGCCTGTCATCTCGACTGCAGGTGATACGAGGCTGTTGGAATCGAGCACGGCGTTCCGTATTACCCTCCTAAACCCACCAATTCCATATTCTGCTAACAGTCATTGGATCTCGACCAACGTGAGCAGCAACGTCGTGATACGATAAACCGCAATCGCGATAGGCTACAATCCGACCTTTATCAAAGTCGGAAACGTGATGGTACGCATTTCTCCTCCTTACACGAGGCATCACAACAACGTTTCACCAGGCAACGCCGGCCAACTGCTGTTTGTGTATGAGGATTCGGTTGGAAACTTTCCTCATGTCAGCACATTGTAGGTGTCGCCACCGGCGCCAATCTTGTGTGAATGCTCTGAAAAGCTAATCATTTGCATATCACAGCATCTTATTTCTGTCGGTTAAATTTCGCATCTATAGGCAGTCATCTTCGTGGTGTAGCAATTTTAAGGCCAGTAGTGTAGAAACAAGAAGAGGTGCATTTTCATCAAAATGGCTGTTAGATAAGTGTTAATTAGGATATAGATGAGGAATTTTTTATTTGACGTCGGTGTTGGAATGGCACAAAAAAAAAAGAGAGAAATAGTCATGGCCGAAATGAGACTCGAAGCAGCGACCCTGCTGTTACCAGTCTCGTGTGCTACCGACTTTTTTCTATCTTTATGTTTTTTTGATTTAATGAAACTGCTCGTAGAACATGCATCTCTGTTTAAAATAATGAATCGCCCGGGAACACAATGCAAGTCTCCCAAATTTTACCGCAGAACCAAGCAGCTTGCCGAAATATACGCCTCAATTTATGTTATTAAAGACGTTCGGAAATCTTCCAAGACAATTGTTTCGAGAATTTTTGAGAATTACATTGAACTGCTTTGGCTGATTATTACTAAAGTTCTGAATTTCACACGTTGTTGTTGTGGTCTTCTGTCTCTATCCTGTGCAAGCTGCTTCATCTCCCAGTACGTACTGCAGCCTACATCCTTCTGAATCTGCTTTGTGTATTCATCTCTTGGTCTCCCTCTACGATTTTTACCCTCCACGCTGCCCTCCAATACTAAATTGGTGATCCCTTGATGCCTCAGAACATGTCCTACCAACCGATCCCTTCTTCTAGTCAAGTTGTGCCACAAACTCCTCTTCTCCCCAATCCTATTCAGTACCTCCTCATTAGTTATGTGATCTACCCATCTAATCTTCAGCATTCTTCTGTAGCACCAAATTTCGAAAGCTTCTATTCTCTTCTTGTCCAAACTATTTATAGTCCATGTTTCACTTCCATACATGGCTACACTCCATACAAATACTTTCAGAAACGACTTCCTGACACTTAAATCTATACTCGATGTTAACAAATTTCTCTTCTTCAGAAACGCCTTCCTTACCATTGCCAGTCTACATTTTATATCCTCTCTACTTCGACTATCATCAGTTATTTTGCTCCCCAAATAGCAAAACTGGTTTACTACTTTGTCTCATTTCCTAATCTAATTCCCTCAGCATCACCCGACTTAATTCGACTACATTCCATTATCTTCGTTTTGCTTTTGTTGATGTATATCTTATATCCTCCTTTCAAGACACTGTCCATTCCGTTCAACTTGGAAGAATTTCACATACGACAAAAAATTTTAAAAATCCGATTGCCGCGCAGTTCCTCTGTAAGCATCGCTCAGAGTGAACCTCTGTGAGAATGCTGTTCACACTTTCCGCAGCTACTCTAGTAGTGTCGCTCTTGTCGTTCATTGCAGATGCAACACAAACGTGTCCTACTTATTATCATTTTCCTACTGACCAAAGCGCAGTGCCTGTGCTACTGCTGGTGGGAGCGCCTGCTTAGTTACCCGCGTCTTCGTCGCCCTCCGCCGGCGGCGCTGCAGGCGCTCCGTCGGGCGGTCCCGCGTCCTCCGCAGCCGCCGTCGCGTCGCCGGCGCGCAGCGTCTCCATGCTGGCGTCCGTGGAGCGCGCCAGGGGCCTGCAACAGCCGCACCTGTCTGCAGGACTCACCTAAAACGCAGGCCAGGGCACAGCCGCGGCTGTACGAACTGTGCCTCAGCGGCTCTGCCGCGCCACAAATCGCAGGACTAGGTCTGAGACGTCGTCTGAAAGAAACTTTTCCATACATAAGCAATGTTTTGACTCATGCTGTGTGTATGTATACTCAATAGTAAATGCTAGTAAACCGAGGCAGCTACGAGCGCTATTTACAGAAAAAAGGTTTACTCCAACACCAACAAGGATAGCAAATAATGAAATGTTACTCATTGTCCATATTGAAATTAGACAGTCTAAATAATGACTTTCAAATTCTAAAAGTGGCAGGGGTAAAATACAGGGAGCAAAAGGGTATATGCAATTTGTACAGAAACCATGCGGCAGTTATAAGAGCCGAGGGGCATGAAAGAGAAGCAGTGGTTGGGAAGGGAGTGAGACAGGGTTGTAGCCTATCCGCGATGTTATTCAATCTGTATATTGGGCAAGCAGTAAAGGAAACAAAAGAAAATATCGGATTAGGTATTAAAATCCATGGGGAAGAAATAAAAACTTTGAGGTTTGCCGATGACATTGTAATTCTGTCAGAAACAGCAAAGGACTTGAAAGCAGTTGAACGGAATGGACAGTGTCTTGAAAGGAGGATATAAGATGAATATCAACAAAAGCAAAACGAGGATAATGGAATGTAGTCGAATTAAGTCGGGTGATGTTGAGGGTATTAGATTAGGAAATGAGACCCTTAAAGTAGTAAAGGAGTTTTGCTATTTGGGGAGCAAGATAGCTGATGATGGTCGAAGTAGAGAGGATATAAAATGTAGACTGGCAATGGTAAGGAAAGCGTTTCTGAAGAAGAGAAATTTGTTAACATCGGTTATAGATTTAAGTGTCAGGAAGTCGTTTCTGAAAGTATTTGTATGGAGTGTAGCCATGTATGGAAGTGAAACATGGATGATAAATAATTTGGACAAGAAGAGAAGAGAAGCTTTCGAAACGTGGTGCTACAGAAGAATGCTGAACATTAGATGGGTAGATCACATAACTAACGAGGAGGTATTGAATAGAATTGGAGATCAGAGGAGTATGTGGCACAACTTGGCTAGAAGAAGGGATCGGTTGGTAGGACATGTTCTGAGGCATCGAGGGATCACAAATTTAGTATTGGAGGGCAGCGTGGAGGGTAAAAATCGTAGAGGGAGACCAAGAGATGAATACACAAAGCAGATTCAGAAGGATGTAGGTCGCAGTAAGTACTGGGAGATGATGAAGCTTTCACAGGACCGAGTAGCATGGAGAGCTGCATCAAACCAGTTTCAGGACTGAAGACCACAACAAAAACAACAACAAGAACAACAACAACAAATAATGACCTCATTTACCGAGTGCGACAATGCGGTATTTGAGATAATTGCGGCACATTCAGGGCTAGTAGGGCTAAAATCTCCGCCAACCACTCCACAGTTAGGTTTAACTATCTCTAAATCTGTTAAGGCGAATCCTCGGGTACTGCCTAAGACTAGGCCATTACGTTATATTGCTCACCCATCTAAGCTAATACAGTCCGCCTCTGTAGGTGAGCGATCAGTGCAGCAGACTACTATACGGGGGACCTGAGTTCGATTCGCGGTACTTTCAAGAATTTGTCCATGGCTGGAAGATTTGAACGGTGTGCACTGAGCCTCGTCCACCTCAGGAGCTACGTCACCGATTGTAGCGGCTCCAGGTCTTGTAACCCGACACCGGAGAAAGAACAGGGTGTTTAACTGACAGCGCTCCATACAGCATCTCGATGACGCCACTGGCTGAACATGACACGGTAATCGGGTGAATCCAACTGCCCAGTCTGTGGCCAGATTGGCGGTGTTTCCCTTTTTTCCTTCTTTCTCTAGTCACCCGGACTCAGTCATGCCGTTCAGCTATAACCAAGCAAACCTCTTTATGTATTCTTCAGACATAATGGAAGCAGAATGAAGAATTTCTAGAGTTCTGCTTCATAATTCACCCACATATCTGCGACAGCCTGCATGACTTGCAGCACTGTGCTGGCTGGGTAAACAAAATTTTATTGGATTTTTTAAACTTTTATTACTTTTCTTTCATTCCACAATATACTATCAGATTGTTATGAACATTAATGAATAATTGTAACCTGAAGAACTGCATAACGAATATAATGGAGACGCGCGAGTATCATTATAGTTATGATGCAAATCAACAGGATATGTGGGTAATTTACGCTGTAAGTGAAATTTGTGCACTGACAGGGAATAAATGGTGTAAGATTAGGATGTACTGGAATTTATACACCTGTAAGTAATCATAAACCAGTATTTACTAATTTTTAATTACGTTTTACTGTTGTTAAAATTTGACCTATCTAAAGTCGTCGTAACACGATCCACTAATGAATAAACAATTAAATAGCTAACAAACAACTTAATACAATACATATGTCATCATCATCATCATCATCATCATCATCATTTAAGACTGATTATGCCTTTCAGCGTTCAGTCTGGAGCATAGCCCCCCTTATAAAATTCCTCCATGATCCCCTATTCAGTGCTAACATTGGTGCCTCTTCTGATGTTAAACCTATTACTTCAAAATCATTCTTAACCGAATCCAGGTACTTTCTCCTTGGTCTGTCCCGACTCCTCCTACCCTCTACTGCTGAACCCATGAGTCTCTTGGGTAACCTTGCTTCTCCCATGCGTGTAACATGACCCCACCATCTAAGCCTGTTCGCCCTGACTGCTACATCTATAGAGTTCATTCCCAGTTTTTCTTTGATTTCCTCATTGTGGACACCCTCCTGCCATAGTTCCCATCTACTAGTACCTGCAATCATCCTAGCTACTTTCATATCCGTAACCTCAACCTTGTTGATAAGGTAACCTGAATCCACCCAGCTTTCGCTCCCATACAACAAAGTTGGTCGAAAGATTGAACGGTGCACAGATAACTTAGTCTTGGTACTGACTTCCTTCTTGCAGAAGAGAGTAGATCGTAGCTGAGTGCTCACTGCATTAGCTTTGCTACACCTCGCTTCCAGTTCTTTCACTATGTTGCCATCCTGGGAGCATATGCATCCTAAGTAATTGAAACTGCCCACCTGTTCTAACTTTGTTCCTCCTACGTGGCACTCAATCCGTTTACATCTGTTTCCCATTGACATTACTTTCGTTTTGGAGATGCTAATCTTCATACCGTAGTCCTTACATTTCTGATCTAGCTCTGAAATATTACTTTGCAAACTTTCAATCGAATCTGCCATCACAACTAAGCCATCCGCAAATGCGAGACTGCTTATTTTGTGTTCACATACCTTAATCTCACCCAGCCAGTCTATTGTTTTCAACATATGATCCATGAATAATATGAGCAGTGGAGACAGGTTGCAGCCTTGTCTTACCCCTGAAACTACTCTGAACCATGGACTCAATTTACCGTCAACTCTAACTGCTGCCTGATTATCTATGTAAAGACCTTTAATTGCTTGCAAAAGTTTGTCTCCTATTCCATAATCTCGTAGAACAGACAATAACTTCCTCCTAGGAACCCGGTTATATGCCTTTTCTAGATATATAAAGCGTAGATACAATTCCCTGTTCCATTCATAACACTTCTCCATTATTTGCCGTAAGCTAAAGATCTGGTACTGACAACCTCTAAGAGGCCTAAACCCACACTGATTTTCATCCAATTGGTCCTCAACTAACACTCGCACTTTCCTTTCAACAATACCTGCGAAGATTTTACCCACAACGCTGATTAAAGAGATACCTCTATAGTTGTTACAATCTTTTCTGTTTCCATGTTTAAAGACTGGTGTGATTACTGCTTTTGTCCAGTCTGATGGAACCTGTGCCGACTCCCAGGCCATTTCAATTATCCTGTGTAGCCATTTAAGACCTGACATTCCACTGTATTTGATGAGTTCCGACTTAATTTCATCCACCCCAGCTGCTTTATTGCACTGCAATCTATTGACCATTTTCTCCACTTCCTCAAATGTGATCCTATTTCCATCATCATTCCTATCTCATTCCACCTCGAAATCTGAAACATTACTGATATTTAATAAGAAATTACGAGAAGCCTTACTGCAGATTAGGAGGCAGAGCCGTGTTAGCACAGTCACATTTTCCAGGCACCTATGCTGAGAAAGGTCATTTGTCGCTTAAGGCGACTCAGGTGGGTGAGAAAAGACCTTCGGTTTCAAGGACGTAGCGCGTGGATGGCCTTATTTTCTATAGTAAACTTGATCAGATATTTTAATAAACATTTATAGGACAAAAAATAAACACATCACCGTGGCTTCGCGTATTGATAGAAAATGTTCTGGGTTCGGTTCCAACAACTGCTTAAACGTGAATAAAAGTCAGCAGCAATGGCTGTCGAAGACTTCTGGTGCAAGGAGTCATCCTCGTTCTGCCACGGCCTATCGAAGAGACCTGAGGAGCTACAGGGGTTCAGGTCACCCCCTTGCCCTTGTGGTGGAGAACTACCCTTGAAGGCGAAAGGATCAGCAATGATCAAAGGCGTGGGGATACAGAAGGCAATGGGACGACTGCATTAAAGACTAATAATGAATATCCACAAGATACGTGGCCTGCGATGAAAAAAAGTGTGATGATGATCTCTGAATTCATAATTTGCGCCCCAATACGGAACTGCGGGAAGAGACTGTCAAGGTGGAAGTACCTACGAGAGAAATATGGAGCAACTAAGGAAAGGCTTCATTCTAAGAGCCGCGGCGGGAATGTCAGAAGTCTGAATGTCGTAGGGGAGTGATAAAATCTGGAACGGGAAAGGCAAAACCTCAGTCTAGATCTTGTGAGGATCGGTGAATAGAAATCAAAAGAAGATACTGTCTCTGGCCAGACGAATATACGGTGATAACAACAGCAGCAGGAAATGATCAAATGAATATGATTCATTATGAACAGGACGGTAGCGTAGAGAGTGAACATTTCAGTGGAAGAATTATTCTCATAGAATCTACAGCATCCAAATGCCAGCAACAGTAGTTCAGGTATACATGCCAATGCCGCTAGCAGAAGATGAAGAGATAGATAAAGTATATGAGGTCATTGAAGAGGTAACTCAGTTTGAAAGGCGAGATGAAAATTTAATAATGCCTAATACACTGTTAAAGAGTCACAAGAGGAGCAGGCATACTTAGAACAGGCCTGGAGACATGGGATGATTATAGTTGGATTACATCATGCTCAGACAGAGATTCCGCAGTAAGATATCGGATTGTACTGCGTACCCAGGAATGGACATAGACTTGGGTGGGAATTTAGTAATGGCAAAGAGTAGCGTGAAATAGACATTTCTAAGTTTAAGAGAATATCCAGATCCATGTAGAAAGAAGTGGGCTACGGAAGTACTGAGGAATACTGAGACGAGCTTGGAGTTCTCGAAGGTTGTAGGTAATGCGATCATAGGCGTCTCCAAGGGCAAGGGAGGGCAAGAGGGGTCAGTTATTCTCCACCCCTCCCTCCACCCCGACTCCTCCTACCCCTGAAATACGGAGTACGGAGAAGATTTCATTCATATGTTGACTAGGTAACGATCAATTCCCTAGGACAAACTTAACATGTCTTGAAAATGACCATGTCATTTATATAAAAATTTACAATTTTAGTCTCGTGCACGATGAATAGGAAAACAACAGCAAGAACGTAATGATGGTAAGTTGGAACGACAAAGGGGAAGTATTACGCGGGAGAGATTCTGTTGCGGAACGTTATAAACCCAAGATATTTGTTAATTTATGCACCAACTGTCGTTTGGATTATTGATTTTTATGAACCGAACACTTCTGAAAATTTACGACAAGCCATTGCCTGCAGAGTGTCACTTGCGTCAATACTCAAATAAGTAATGATCGAATCGGCGCTCAGAGTGGGTTCGGACAGTATTATTATGCGCCGTAGATATTTCGTTCTAATTGTGCGAGTGATAAAGAGCATATTTGCACAGGAAACAAACAGTATTCTTTTCTTGTAATTTCAGATGCTGTAATTCGTTGGCTTTAGCCATATTTTCTCTACAATTCATTTTCGAAATGGAATTGCAAATATCTAATTTCATTTGTCAGTGACACCTGCTGTACAAAGTCGGGACACTTCCTCTTGTCTCACTTTCCAGTTAGTGAACGAATCTGCAGCTAGTAAGAGAGACGTGAACAAGAACGGAGACACCGGGCGTCTCTCCTATATATGCAGCACCCCGTGCGAGGTGCTCGGCCGCGTAAAGATGGCCTGTGGGAAGGTGTCGGTGTTCCGGTGACGGCAGCTGTATGGAAGAATCTCGTACCGTTATGTTCTGACTCGTGCGTCATTTTCTATAACTTGGAGTACACCAG
Organism: Schistocerca cancellata; assembly: GCF_023864275.1. Taxonomy (NCBI): domain Eukaryota; kingdom Metazoa; phylum Arthropoda; class Insecta; order Orthoptera; family Acrididae; genus Schistocerca; species Schistocerca cancellata. Next base: position 827,045,168 of record NC_064627.1, on the reverse strand, counting down.
GCAGAAATCCAGTCTACACGTGGATCGCACTTCCTCAACTCTAGTGCAGAAAGATGTGCAGAATACTGCTGCATCCATTTTCAATAAGCTACCAGAAGAAGTTCCTTGAAAAATTAAGCTGATTCCTATGTTATTTTGTTGATTGCGTTTACTTAATCTAATGGCTAGACTTTTTTGGGTTCATAAACATTTTATTTTATCTACTATTACTTTTGTGTTGTAATTTCATACACTGAGACATTCCATGCCCTTGGAATTTGTTCCTCAATTTGGGCCTACGGAATTAGACGTGTAAATAAATAAATAAGCAAATGCCGGCCTCGGTGGCCGAGCGGTTTTAGGCGCTCCAGTCTGAAACCGCGCTGCTGCTACGGTCGCAGGTTCGAATCCTGCCTCGGTCATCGATGTGTGTGATGTCCCTAGGTTTACGTAGTTCTAAGTCTAGGGGACTGATGACATCAGATGTTGAGTCCTATAGTGCTCAGAGCCATTTGAGCCAAATAAGTAAATAAATAGTGACCTACTTGAGGTGCGCCTTTTGAAATGAGTCATATAAATGCGTCTCGTTTTTTGCTCATGATTCCCAAAATACACTACGTGACAAAAAAGTGAAGCACCCAGCAGGGGACGAGGAAACGAAATGAAACTTCACGGATTGGTAGTGTGTGTGACGTTATTTCAGTGATTACAGCATCAAGTCATACTTACAAGAAGCTTGACACTATGAGCCCACTTAGCAGTATAGAACCCCTTCGGTCTGGATGCACGCACTGATTCGGTTGGGGAGGGTGTCATAAAGTCTTGTATCCTCTCACTAGGCAAGCTGGTCTGCAACTGTTGTAGCCGCTACTTGATATCCTTGATGCTGGCTCTGGGACGGAGTTGTCCGAGCTGGTCCCGTGCATGTTCTGTCGGTGATAGCTCTAGGGATCTTCCTGGCCATTCCTGGGCCAGTTTTTAGAGGCATGTGCCATTTGTGGAGGAGAACTGACCTGGTGAAAACTGGCGACATGTTACTGTTCCATTAGAGGGCGCAGGATATTTGTGACTTTCCGCTGTACCGTCAGGGTTCACGTCGACCATCGCCAGCCGTGACCTGAACTTATACCCGATGACTCCCCACGTCATGACGCTGGATTTTAACAGCATTGTGCGGTAGCGCTGAACCGCGGCTGATAGCTGAACTCATTGCGGGACAACTGGGTTGGGTTGGGTTGTTTGGAGGAGGAGACCAGACAGCAGGTCATCGGTCTCGTCGGAATAGGGAAGGACGGGGAAGGAAGTCGGCCGTGCCCTTTCAAAGGAACCATCCCGGCATTTGCCTGAAGCGATTTAAGGAAATCACGGGAAACCTAAATCAGGATGGTCGGACGCGGGATTGAACCGTCGTTCTCCCGAATGCGAGTCCAGTGGGCTAGCCACTGCGCCATCTCGCTCGGTGCGGGCAACTCATCAGCATACCACGCTTCCCGGTCACGGTACGATTCTAAACGTAGCCGTTTGTGTTGTTTACGGCACCCTACATATGCGGTGGCAATTCCGTAGTCTAGCTCCTGCCAGTAGCAGCATTATACAGTATTCTGCTGGATATAATAACGTATGTTGAGTAATTAAATGACGACGTATAGATAAACATGCTGTTGACAGTAATAATTTGTATAAGAATAATACAGTTCCTGCTTAAATGATAAATAATAGACTGGAATGTAATAAATAAGATTTCTACCAGTGGTGCGAGGGGGGACAGATTCTTACGGGAATTGCATTACTTGTTCTTGGACGGTGGACGCAAATGTGAACGAAATTTGATGTTCTTATTCTCAAATGCGGGGGTCAATTGACCGGAATCTTGACGACGAATATGCCTACCGTGACGTTCCTATGCAGCGCAGCATCCGGCCACTGTCATATGAGAACGCCGCGCAACTGTGGGTATTGCACGAGTCCAACTGCCGACCAAATGGAGACCCTCAACTAAGCCCCTTTCGAACTCTGTCAGGTGCTGATAACGCTGTTCCACGAGAATATGCGGTATATCCGTGTCCTTCACAGTGCTCTTCGTGTCTATTATATAGCGATTTTTCACAATTCAGATTACACACTTCTAGAAGTTCTGGTGCTGATTTAATAGATTAAATTTTACACAGAAACACCGAAAATGTCATCCAACGTCGCTACGGAGCGTCGGTGTTATAGGCGCCGGTGCCAGTAAATGTATGTATATACAGTATGATTCCGTGATGGTGTTACGGAAGCCCTAGGATGACGGGGAAGGATAAATGCATCAATTTGAGGTAAGTGTCCCAGTTCTGGAAACAAATAGGCCGAAAGTTATAAGCGTAAACCGTTCTGATACCTCTGACAGTGCAATACATGTACTGGTACTGTTGTGGCTAAGAACGTGGGGTATGCAACATTCAGAGATGGTTTTTGTTGTTGTTGTTGTTGTGGTCTTCAGTCCAGGGACTGGTTCGAAGCAGCTCTCCATGGTATTCTATCCTGTGCAAGCTTCTTCATCTCCCATTACCTACTGCAACCTACATCCTTCTGAATGTGATTAGTGTATTCATCTCTTGGTCTCCCTCTACGATTTTTACCCTCCAATACTAAATTTGTGATCCATTGATGCCTCAGAACAAGTCCTACCAACCGATCCCTTCGTCTAGTCAAGTTGTGCCACAAACTCCTCTTCTCCCCAATTCTATTCAATACCTCCTCATTAGTTATGTGATCTACCCATCTAATTTTCAGCATTCTTCTGTACCACCCCATTTCGAAAGCTTCTCTTCTCTTCTTGTGCAAACTATTTATCGTTCACGTTTTACTTCTATACGTGGCTACACTCCATTCAAATACTTTGAGAAACGACTTCCTGGCCCTTAAATCTATACTCGATGATAACAAATTTCTCTTCTTCAGAAACGCTTACCTTGCTATTGCCTGTCTACATTTTATATCAACTCTGCTTCGAGCATTATCAGTTATTTTGCTCCCCGAATAGCAAAACTCATTTACTACTTTAAGCGTCTCATTTCCTAATCTAATTCCCTAAGTCTCAGCCGATTTAATTCGGCTACATTTCATTACCCTCGTTTTGCTTTTGTTGATGTACATCTTATATCCTCCTTTGAAGACACTGTCCATTCCGTTAAACTGCTTTTCCAGGTCCTTTGCTGTCTCTGACGGAATTACAATGTCAACGATGAATCTCGAAGTTTCATTTCTTCTCCATGGATTTTAATTCCCGCTCCGAATTTTTCTTTTGTTTCCTTCAATGCTTGCTCAATATACAGTTTGTGTAACATCGGGGACAGGCTACAACCCTGTCTTACGTTTTTACGAACCACTGCTTCCCTTTTATACCCCTCGACTCTTACAACTGCCATCTGGTTTCTGTACAAATTGTAAATAGCCTGTCGCTCCCTGTATTTTACCCGTGCCACCTTCAGAATTTGAAAGTGAGTATTCCGCTCAAGACTGTCAAAAGCTTTCTTTAAGTCTACAAATGCTAGAAATCTAGGTTTGCCTTTTCTTAACCTTTTTTCTAAGACATGTCGTAGGTTTAGTATCGCCTCGCGTGTTCCAATATTTCTACGGAATCCAAACTGATCTTCCCCGAGGTCGGTTTCTGCCAGTTTTTCCATTCGTCTGTAAAGAATTCACGTTAGTATTCTGTTGTTAAGACTTATTAAACTGATAGTTCGGTAATTTTCACATCTGTCAACACCTGCTTTGTTTGGGATTGGAATTAATATAATCTTCTTGAAGATGAGGGTATATCGGCTGTCTTATACATCTTGCTCACCGGATGGTAGAGTTTTGTCAGGGCTGGCTCTCCCAAGGCTATCAGTAGTTCTAATGGGATACAGAGATGGTAGTATGGGCAAAAACAAGTGTAGTAACATGGTCTCTAAAATGCAAACCTGACGAGCTACGAGCACTTGTTCATCTTCGCTAGTGTCAAACACATCTTCTCATTGAACAAGTGCTCAGAGCTCTTAATGTATACATTTTGAAGCCCATGTTTAACAGACACTTTTTCTGGTTTTGGTTCATACTACCACGCCCGAAAGTTGTCTACCTACAGTCTGGTCAGCAACAGTACCGGTACATGTATTCAACTGTCAGAGGTATCAGAACGATTTTCCGTTACAACTTTCGACTCCATCGTTTCCATTGCAGGGACCCTTATTTCAAATTGGTACATTATCCTGCTCCATCATCCTACAAAGTTTGTAACATCATCACGGAATCACCCTTTATATCCGTAGGCTTACATTTACAGGCGCCGGCGCCTTTAACTTTGACGCCCTGTAGCGTCGCTGGATAGCGTTTCTCTACATGGATTCCTAGTGTAAGTAGGCTATTTAGGTTTTTATGTTGGTAACGCCATGTAGCGCTCTGTATGACAATCACTGACTGTGCTGTGTGCAATCTGTGGCTGGTTTGCGTTGTTGGAATATTTGCTATTGTAGTGTTGGGCAGTTGGATGTGAACAGCGCGTAGCGTTGCGCAGTTGGAGGTGAGCCGCCAGCAGTGGTGGATGTGGGGGAGAGAGATGGCAGAATTTTGAGAGCGGACGATCTGGTCGTGTGTCAATCAGAAACAGTAAATTTGTAATATTGGATACCATGAACTGATATATATATATAATGACTTTTGAACATTATTAAGGTAAATACATTGTTTGTTCTCTATCAAAATCTTTCATTTGCTAACAATGCCTATCAGTAGTTAGTGCCTTCAGTAGTTAGAATCTTTTATTTAGCTGGCAGTATTGGCGCTCGCTGTATTGCGGTAGTTCGAGTAACGAAGATTTTTGTGAGGCAAGTGATTCATGAAATGTATAGGTTGTTGTTAGTCAGGGCCATTCTCTTGTAGCGATTATGGAAAGTCAGACTGCGTTGCGCTAAAAACATTGTGTGTGAGTTTACTGATGATCATAATAAGTAAAGAGAGAAATGTCTGAGTACGTTCAGTTCTGCTCAGCTGTTTGAAAATCAAGTAACATAGAGGTTTTCTAGCGCTGTCATTTATAAAATTTTTCTAAGGGGATGTTTCACAACGTAAAACTTGATCTACTAACCCCCCTCTACAACCTGTAGAGGTACCCGAGCACGTGTTGCCTGTTTCACGTTTTCAGTCGGACAGTGTATGAGGCAGTGTGAAACAGGGAGATCAGTCTGATCCGCACGCAATTCTAGAGGCCGGAGTCCCACTCTTCAGAGCTGCCGTTTTATACTGGTTTGCGGTTGGTCACTTACGAGGCAGTATGTGGTAGGGTGACCGAACTCAGCTGCGCGGTCAGTGTGCCCGCGGCTCCCTCCTCTTACTCGGAATTTAGACAGTCGTCCATAGTTTGTAATGTAGGAGGCAGGTGTAGCAGGGCTACCAACCTGAGGCGCACGCGGTCCTCGCGGCCGCGCCCCCGCTCCTCGGACTTGGCCCGCGCGCCGTCGCAGCGGTAGCGGCCGGTGGAGTGCGTGTGCCGCCGCTCGCCGTGGCGCTCCTCCGACCGGAAGCGGCGGTCCGCCTTCTTGTAGAGGCGCGGCTGCTGCTGCTGCTGCTGCTGCTGCTGCGCCTGCTGGCGGGGGCCTTCCGGGGAGTCTGCGAAGCCCGCCGGCGGCTGCACGATGTCCGGCGACGGGCCGTCCGCCGCCGTGCTCTCCAGCTCCTGTCGGCACAGTGGAAACCTTTCTGTACAGCCGAGTCGTGGGAGCGCCGTTGCACACAGTGTACCCACAATGTCACCGGAACTTGTATTGGCCTATTAAGTGACAAACATAACATTACACAATGAACGACACCTCACGACAATCCATAACAGTTGCAACTACTAGTACTGTCAAAGTCGCAGTTCGGATTTCTGAAGCGTTCTGATATTGAGAAGGCTATCTAAAATTACAGTGAAAATGTGCTTAATTCATCAAACAAAAAATTGCAGGCAACTGGTATATTTTATGATCTGTCAAAGGCATTTGACTGTGTAAATCACAATATCCTTTCAAGTAAATTAGAATATTATGGTGTAACATGAAACGCTGGAAAATGATTCAAATCTTATATCTCTGGCAGGAAACAAAAGGTTTTATTAGGGAAGAGATATATATTAAGCTATCAGGCATCATTCAACTGGGAACTAATTACATGTGGGGTCCCACAAGGTTCCATTTTAGGGCCCTTACTTTTTCTTGTGTATATCAATGACCTTTCATCAGTGACATTACCAGATGCGAAGTTCGTTTTGTTTGCCGATGATACAAACATTGCAATAAATAGCAAATCAAGTGTAGTCTTAGAAAGATCGGCTAATAAAATATTTGTGGACCCTAATCAATGGTTCCTAGCCAATTCTTTGTCACTAGACTTTGAAAAAACACACTACATGCAGTTCAGAACTTGTAAGGGGTGTCGCACAAGTATATGTCTAACATACGATGACAAGCAGATAGAAGAACTGGACATTGTTAAATTCTTGGGATTCGAGCTTGATAATAAATTCAACTGGGTGGAGCACACCACAGAACTGCTGAAGCGTCTTAACAAATTTCTATTTGCAATGGGTATTGTGTCAGACATAGGGGACATAAAAATGAAAAAGCTGGCATACTATGCTTACTTTCATTCCATAATGTCATATGGGATTATTTTTTTTGGGGGGTAATTCATCAAGCCAAGCTAAAGTTTTCCAGGCACAAAAACGTACAGTAAGAGTTATATGTGGTGTGAACTTAAGAACATCCTGCAGAAGTCTGTTTAGGCAACTAGGGATACTGACTACTGCTTCCCAATATATTTATTCCTTAATGAAATTTGTCATTAAAAATATATCACTTCTTCAAACCAAAGCTCAATTCATGGAATCAATACTAGAAATAAGAATAATCTTCACAAGGATTTAAAGTCACTTACTCTCGTACAAAAAGATGTGCATTATTCAGGTACACACATTTTCAATGACTTGCCAGCAGCCATAAAAAACTTAACAACCAATGAAATTCAGTTTAAGAGAAGCGTAAAGGATTTATTGGTGGCCAAGAACTTCTACTCCATTGATGAATTTCTCAGTAGGACCAACTGATATATATATATATATATATATAACTTCTGCACCATTTCAGTGCAGTAATGTGTTCATTGTAAATGAGTATTGTAGTAGTTCTGTTACATGTTTATTACCTCATGAATAATAAAACCTTTTCTTATTTTAAATTCAGTGCATTAGTGTTTGTAAAATGATTCTTTCATACAGTGTTCATTAAAAAAATGACGATCATTCCACTTGCGACCTATGGAAAGTACATTACCTTATTTGTTTCACTTGTAAATATTCGTCATGTATTATTGTTTTTCTGACATGTTCCACATCCTGGAGGACCTCCTCACTATGGATCAATTGGAATGAAAGTAAATCTAATCTAATTTAATCTAAACTTCGCTGCGTCAAACGCAGCGTTTAATCTTCTACGGCGGCGACGTTGACTTGAACGAGATGTGCAGCGGCCTAAAAATCTCCGACTCGAAGACTTTAAGGAGCTGTTGCCTGGGGTGCGCAAAATGAGTAAAACAGACAAGAACGCTCGACGTGCCTACTACAATTGTAGCACATCTTTTCCTAGATGTCCAAGAGCTCAAGTGCTCTTTCAGTGTTGTAATCGTCTCAGCCGGGTACCGCTCGTTTCACAACACTTACCGCATGCGTGACGTCATTTTGAAGTCTCACGCAATATCGACAACAGCACTGGGCTGCTGTGGACTTTCATTAGCATTCGATATGGGCCTCTCACAAGACTTCATGCACACATAGCGAATATTTATAAAATACACGTCATTCTTGGAATGATTTATTACAATTATTATAACTAAATGGCACATAATTATTTATCGTCGGTTAATGACTTCACATAAGAATGTTCTTTCAGTAGTGAGTTGAAATAGTCAATGATTTACAAATTAAGTATGAAACCGTCTTGTGTTATAATTTGCAGTATGCCGTTCAAGGTAACTAAACACTGGAAATTTATCACAGACACGTCACCATTGTAATTAAATCTCAGTTAACAACACGTTAGTCATATAAGCCTTCAAGAGTTACTATGGTAACTAACACAGGAGGCTAATTTCACATGAGAGAGTACTAGAGTAATCGATAACATCATGGTTTCTGGAGTCAAAAGATGTAGGTTTGCATCTCGCCACATGCAAATACTTTTTATTTCATGTTAGCGTTGTTAAGAGATTCTGGGACTTTATTATGAATGTAATAGAAGTAAGTTCAACAATATTCCATGTTATTTACATTTCCGTGTGATTAGAAAACGAAGAATGCCATAAATATTTAGTGATTGCTGAGTGTGTGGTTAAACAGGAACCTAAGACGGCAGCTTAAAGTGTTGCGACTGAATCTAGCAGCAACAAAATTCATTTTCTTCCTTGTCATAAAAATTTGACTATTTCCGATTATATGGCGACTTGCGATTGCGTGATTAGGCAGTAACCTAAGAAGACAGCTTAAATTTCTGGAGTGGATCTTACACCCATACTGTTCCTTCGCAAAACGTCGATAGGAGTTCCTGCAGTCGTCGATATTGCTTGTGACGTCATAATGACGTAACGTTTGCGGGAAGAGTCTTACCCGTCTCAGCCAGTTTCCGGCGGTAGGGGAACGGGGCTTTTTGTTCGGCCTGTAGAAGATGGGCTACATTTTAGCTAATGCTTCTATACGGTTTCCTGTTGGAGCCGACTGGGTTGCTTTACACGGAGAGAAATTCCTCAAGCCGGCCGTTGCTGAAAAAGTTCTTAATGTTCCACTAGGGGGCTGCACCTTACAGAAGCGCGGCAAGTTTGCAGGTGAAGAAAATGGCCAACGAAAATTTCTACTTTCTGCTCCTTATTTTGACTGACTAAAAACACTATTTGCTGAACAATTTCGCGAGTAGCACGGAGCTGCCGAAATCGGGCAGTTGGCCAACAGCCACTGTGCGGTGGAGAGCCTGAGGAGGGGCGGTGTCGTCTTCATTGTGTACGTAAGAAGTGGGGAGTACGTGATTCTGCGTCGTCAGCCAAATGACTTAGCGCGATACCCAAGACTGAGAGAACGAGAAATGCGTTCCAGGGTGGAGGTGTGGAGTCCTACTTACCACTTTCCTATGTTCTCGGAGACTGTGGCACTATACTGAGTGTGAATCTGTTCGTTAGAGAGAGAGAGAGAGAGAGAGAGAGAGAGAGAGAGAGAGAGACAGAGAGACAGAGAGAGAGAGAGAGACAGAGAGATCTCATGGCAGAGTGTCAAGCCATCAGTTGGCTAACGGTGGTGTTCGATAAATGTGACGGATTTCGCTACAGTTATTTCATGACAATAACTGTCATTTGTTACCATGCAAATTTTGTAACCATGCAAATTCCATCTAGATCTGCATGGCTACTCTGCAAATAACACTTAAGTGCCTGTAAGAGGGTTTATCGAACAACCTTCAAACTAATCCTCTGGGTATTATTCCACTGTCGAACAGCGCGAGGGAAAATGGTACTCCTGTATCTTTCCGTGCGAGCTCTGATTTCGCTTATTCCATTATGATGGTCGTTTCTCCCTATGTAGGTCGGCGTCAACAAAATATTTTCGCATTCGAAGGAGAAAGCTGGTGATTGAAATTTCCTGAGAAGATTCTGACGCAACGAAAAAACCTTTATTTTAATGATTACCATCCTAAATCCTGTATCATGTCCGTGACGCTCTCTCCCCTATTTCTCGATAGTAAAAAACGTACTGCCACTCTCTGAACTTTCTTGATGTACTCCCTTAATCCTATCTGGTAAGGATCCCACAGACAGAAGCAGTACTCCAAACGAGGACGGACAAGCGTAGTGTGGGCAGTCTCCTTAGGAGATGTGTTGCACCGTCTAAGTGCTCTGCCAATATAAAGTAATCTTTGGTTCACCTTCCACGGAACATTTTTGATGTGTTCTTTCCAATTTAATTCCGGCCTGTGTGGCCGAGCGGCTTTAGGTGCTTCAGTCTGGAACCGCGCGACCGCTACGGTCGCAGGTTCGAATCCTGCCTTGGGCATGGATGTGTGTGATGTCCTTAGGTTAGTTAGGTTTAAGTAGTTCTAAGTTCTAGGGGACTGATGACCTAAGATGTTAAGTCCCATAGTGCTCAGAGTCTTTCCAATTTTAGTTGTTCGTAATTGTAATTACTAGGTATTTAGTTGAATTTGCGGCCCTTAGATTTGAGTGATTTACTGTGCAATCTAAGTTTAACGGATTCCTTTTAGCACTCATGTGGATGACCTCACATTTTCATTATTTAGGTTCAATTGCTAATTTTCACCAACGATATGATAGAAATTTGACTGTTTTTGACGAGTGAAATATGCCAAACTTTATAGGGAGTGTCTTTTGATAGTGTGAACAAATGTTATCTTTTATGGTGACGCTAGCTGTTACCTGCATCTGCTCTCATTTATTAGTAGTGTTGTTAATGAGTCATGGTAAGTAAGTAAGCTACTGTACGTGCAGTTAACATCAAGTGTCTGCCTGTTCGGGTAAGCATACTCGTGATGTGCGTCTCGCTCTCCCCAGTAGAAACTGTTCCCACGCACGATGCGTCGGCATGCGCAGCGTACCTACCGAGCAATGCGTACAGAGGTCACGGACAGAAGCGCGCATCTCTGCATCGTGCTACTGAAGTAGCTATATGTTATGCAACGTCCACGTTATGCAGCAAACAGTGTGTAAGTGTGCATTAAACACACTGAAGGCTTTATAGCCACTCGGGATTAGCCGAGCGGTCTGAGGCGCTGCAGTCGTGGACTGTGCGGCTGGTACCGGCGGAGGTTCGAGTCCTCCCTCGGGCATGGGTACGTGTGTTTGTCCTTAGGATAATTTAGGTTAAGTAGTGTGTAAGCTTAGGGACTGATGACTTTAGCAGTTAAGTCCCATAAGACTTCACACACATGCGAACATTTTTGAAGGCTTTATAAACATCGCATTCGTTATTTTGAATCGTATCACGTAATACAATTCAAACAATAAAAGCATTTTCACAAATATAATAAAGAACAAAGTCAAAGAGTAAACACCTTTTTCAAAGAGTAAATATGTTTGCCTAATTCATGTAATGTTCTTCAAATCAATACGTCGCTTGTACTACATACTTTCTAAATTAGCCTACACTACGTGATATTGGGGAAACATGCTGTCACATCATTGGCCAGTGTTGAACTTAGTGTAAAATTCTTCACACTATCAAGTGTGATGTTTATTATTAGAGTACGTGGATGGTATCTTTTCCATCCCATCCCTGCATTGGTTAGCATATAATGATTGAATGATATGGCTTGTTTGAGTTGGGGAAAAAGTTTTGGTGGATGGACACCAACTTCTGGGGGTTGCTAGCTGCGAAAGAGTGATCGCATACATGATTGCAATATAAGGAATGAGTTCGACACGCAATGCATAGTCTTCAGCTTTTCCGTCAGTGTGAGAGGCGGGTCTAAATGTATAGCTCGTGAATCACCTTCGGACTATAGTTTAGAGACATACGCCAACACCGTGAAAGTCTTCCAGTTTGCTTATGTTGTAAGTGTCTTTTATTTAAAATCAGCAGATGTGTGGCGTGTTATGTTTTCCGCTGTAAGACACAGGAGGCAGTAGCAGCAGAATTTTGAGGTGAAAATTCGCAAAGGGACTGTGTATACCGCTAGGAATGCTTGGCTGGCTGCACGCTGTGCTATTCTGGGGAGTATTGTGACATCTCTTTCCCTGCGCTGGATTGCAGCGCAGCTGTGCGTCATTGCGCCAGCATCGGTGCCTAGTTGACTTCTAAATGGGATGAGCTTTTATAGTTCATAATTTTTCTCTGTTGGGGGGTAGAGAATAACTATGATAGCATGTTGGGCTGACTGATTTGAATGGGTGCGGAAGTGTATTACTTGTATGTAGTTTGGGGACGTACCACATTGCGCGCATTTCCGCTGAATGGTCAAAACACGGTCCTGTTGCGCTAACTAAGGTCGTTCTGTTTCTACATGGGTAGCAGAAGGTGGGAGATATGTCTTTCTCCGACTTTTGCTCTGTTCCGACTTAAATCGGAACTATCACATGCGGAAAGCTGTAGAAATGGAATCATCTGCAAGGTGCGTAGGGGGTGACTAAAGCGAAGTTGGAATTTTACTGTAGCAGCTAGATTCGGGAAAGGTGACTCGTTTCGAGATATGACAGTGGCAGAAATATCATTCAGTAGCGGCTCTAATAATTAAAGGAATTGTCAATAGGATGGAACGCGGGGCTTGTAAGCTACTTGCAGCTCCAACCTCGCCTGCTCACCATATTGTTGCTCATCCACCTCTGGGGCGCCTTTTTTCCCACTGTACCCGGGCTATGTTGCCGTTTGGGATCCATGTGCAACGTGTGCTAGAGTCCCTCGGTGTGGAGTCTCTACGACCCCAAATCCAGGGTTTTAACCGCCTGCCACCCTGGTTACTAGAGAGGCCCAGAGTGATTTTAGATTTATTACAGTACAAGAGAGATTGCACTCCTGCCACCGTTTTTAATGCAACATTTTCTGCCATTTTATCTGAGCACCACGACTATGTAGCTGTTTTTACGGATGGGACGAAACAGGGAGATTCCGTTGGTTGCTCTGTTGTTTTTCCGGATCGTGTCCTCAAGGTTCGACTGCCTCAGACTTTTACTGTCTTTGATGCAGAATTGCCTGCGATTTTGCGGGCACTGGGGCAGATGAGACATTCTTCCTGTCCTAAATTTCTTGTCTGTTCCGATTCACTAAGTACCCTTCACTCTTTGCAACGTTTGTATCCAGCAGATAAAATAGTCCAGACCATCCAGGATACCCTCCTCCAACTACAGCGACTGGGGAAGATGGTGGCTTTCTGTAGGGTTTCGGGGCACGTCGGCATTGCTGGGAATGAAAGGGCAGATCTCGCAGCCAGGGAGGCGTGTCTCGATCCACAAGTATTTCAGTGTGCTATCCCCCTGTATTCACTCACCTCGCTTTTGAGCTCTCGAGTCATGCGTCGGTGGGAGGATGAGTGGCTGGAAGTGACAATAAGCTCCGTTTAGTCAAGCCCACAACGCGTGTGTGGTGTACTTCCTTTCAGCCCCGTCGACGGGACTAGGTTCTCCTCACTCGGCTTCGGATAGGCCACAGCCCAATGATGCATGGCTTCCTGCTCCGGCGAGAGGATCCTCCAATGTGTGGTGCTTGTGGCGTCCAGGTCAGTGTGCGCCACGTTTCATTGGATTCCGTTTTATTTTCTGACCAGCGGGCGGCGGCTGACTTGCCAGTGGACCTGCCATCTCTTTTGGGCAACACTCGGACGAATATGCTTAAAGTTTTAAAGTTCTGTGCCATGACAAATGTTTTTACAAAGATTTTAGGGAGAGGGTCTTAATTTGCTCACTGTGTGACAAGCTCGCCCATATTTTATGTAAGTGGCCAGCCAATGACAATTTCCTGTGGCATTCTTGATGCTATGTTTTTCCTTTCTGTACGTTTCACTTTCTCATGTAGCATTTTCCTTCTTTTCATGCTTTCTTTGCGTGTGTGCTTCAGTTTTATTAGGTCTGTCCACATTCGTTCCTTTTACTGGGTGTCAGGGCGCTGATGACCTCGACGCTGAGCGCCCATAAGCCCCAACACACACACACACACACACTCGAACGCGGGTATGTGCTTGAATGGAAACACCGGGTTCCGAATGACTAGCATCATTTCTAACATATAGCGTGGCACTAGATATCGGGGAAACTAGTGTACATTTTCTTACAATCTCAATCAACACATCATCTACTACTACTACTGTTTGTGTTCCTTCTCAATCAGTCATCGCCTATAACTCAGTGGATATATCGCTGAACGTGTGATATGGTCTCGAGACAGAATGCATTACAAATACTATAGAATCGCAAATACCGCTTACATACCACATTCCTTAGCCGATTGACTTTCAAATGCGATAATTTTGCCACTACATTGCATTGTGGGCTTATACATTCCTACGATCACCGTCACGGTATTTGTTCGGAAAAAAGAAAACTACCTAATTCAGAGGTAATGTCGTACCGCAATTTGTAAAGCGGGTATAGCTTTTAACATGGATACTTGTGTCCACCTGTAGAACCAGGTGTGCTTGTGGGAGTAACATGCACTAGTTGTTGAGATCGGGTTTTTTCTTCAACATCTGGTCGATTACGTCTCTCTTTCTATGACATGGTGGTAGGACTAGCAAGAACAACATAAGGGACATGCACATGCATCTTTGATTTTCGGTCAGTATTATTTCGTATCGTAGGCAATCATTTATTGACCAAATCTTATAATTAGGAGTATTGGTGTGTGTGTGATATGTATGTATTTGAGCATCAGGTTTATAAAGTATGAGTTTGTAGAAAGGAGATGACTATGCCCTGTTGTAGGGAAGGTATGGATTTGACTTGGAGTATTGTGATAGCAAAGGGAAGAGTATGTCATCGTAAGGTAGGTACAGCTATTTTAGTTTCCAGAGTCACTGCCTTCGGTAGGGTGTATTTCTGATACTTCACTCATTGTTGAATGACATTGAATTGAGACAGGGATCGTAAGATGGGCAGCTTTCGTGATCAAGTAGAAGATTGTGTATGGAGGTGCGTGTGCGCTGGACTGTTATTCCCGTCCATGTAAATTGTTCAGTTGACTGCTTCTGTACATTTCGGGCCTTTATTTACCTGAGAGAAGATCGAATGTGGTGTGTGCATCTGGCATGTGGAAGACACGTTTGCCTGTTCTCTAGACATGGGAACGACCTCAGTTGGCTTGTAAATTATAGGGACGATTTGGAATTTTGTTAGATCAGCGTGATTGGTATTTGCTGGTGGAAGTATCATTTTTCATATGTTTGTTTCTAGTTAGTGGTCTAGAGCACGCTCATCCTAGCTAAAGTTTTGGGTTTGTAGAGAAATAATTTCGAGTCTATATCTTCGGAATTATGTTGCGTGAGCGACCAGGAGTCTACTGCCGTGTTCTTGATATCGAGAAGTACGGCGAAAATGATATAATATTATGGCAAGAACAGGTGTGTTCTTGTAATCCCCAAGTCTGGAGATGGGTGTAGAAAAGCAAACAAGCAGGCAGGTCCAGACAAGAAGCAGTAGCGCGTTTGTACCAAGGGGAAACGAGCCTCTCTTTGCACATAAGTTCTGAGTCATTGAGTGAGGGTTTTCTGATGTAAAAGGGGTGATTTTGTATGGCATAGTATAGGAATTTTATGGTTAGTACATCGACACGGTACGTGTTGATATATTGCTGAGTTGGAGATCAGTTTCACGCACTAATATTCAAGCTCCTGGCATGAGTGGGAGGACAGTGTATATGACTAGTTGTCTTTACATATTTGACAATGTGTATGGCAGTTTGCAAGGTTTACTTTTCGGTGCAATATGGCGAACAGTGTAAAATAGTTTATTGGGGCTCAATGTCTGGTCTATAGAAAAAAGATAAGGTGGCTGGTGCTTTCCTAGGACTGGGGAGCATCGTGACATATAGCCTGTGTGAGTGTAGGCACACGATAATTTTGTAGGGTCCTGTACAGATATAAAAGATAATTGCACTGTTTGTGTAAAATGTGTATATATTGGATTCTAAGGTTAGTGTTGTTTATGTTGTGGCATGACTAGAGAGTATGACTGTGTGTGCTATCGTGAGGGATGAATAGATTGATCACATGGATAATGGAGAGAGATTTCTTATGTTGAGAATTATGTGCACTGTTGTTGTTGTGGTCTTCAGTCCTGAGACTGGTTTGATGCAGCTCTCCATGCTACTCTATCGTGTGCAAGCTTCTTCATCTCCCAGTAACTAATGCAACCTACATCCTTCTTAATCTTCTTAGTGTATTCATCTCTTGGTCTCCCTCTACGATTTTTACCATCCACACTGCCCTCCAATACTAAATTGGCGATCCCGATGCCTCAGAACATGTCCTACCAACCGATCCCTTCTTCTAGTCAAGTTGTGCCACAAATTTCTCTTCTTCCCAATCCTACTCAATACCTCCTCATTAGTTATGTGATCTACCCATCTAATCTTCAGCATTCTTCTGTAGCACCACATTTCGAAAGCTTCTATTCTCTTCTTGTCCAAACTATTTATAGTCCATGTTTCACTTCCATACACGGCTACACTCCATACAAATACTTTCAGAAACGGTTTCCTGACACTTAAATCTATACTCGATGTTAACAAATTTCTCTTCTTCAGAAACGCTTTCCTTGCCATTGCCAGTCTACATTTTATATCCTCTCTACTTCGACCATCATTTTTGAGACGTTTGTATTCCTTTTTGTCTGCTTCATTTACTGCATTTTTATATTTTCTCCTTTCATCAATTAAGTTCAATATTTCTTCTGTTACCCAAGGATTTCTAGCAGCCCTCGTCTGCTTACCTACTTGATCCTCTGTTGCCTTCACTACTTCATCCCTCAAAGCTACCCATTCTGTTTCTACTGTATTTCATTCCCCCATTCCTGTCAATTGTTCCCTTATGCTCTCCTTGAAACTCTGTACAACCTCTGGTTCTTTCAGTTTATCCAGGTCCCATCTCCTTAAATTCCCACCTTTTTGCAGTTTCTTCAGTTTTAATCTACAGTTCATAACCAATAGATTGTGGTCAGAGTCCACATCTGCCCCTGGAAATGTCTTACAATTTAAAACCTGCTTCCTAAATCTCTGTCTTACCATTATATAATCTATCTGAAACCTGTCAGTATCTCCAGGCTTCTTCCATGTATACAACCCTCTTATGTGCACTATAGATAGTAAAATTGGTTCCAGAAGCACAGACATCACGATGAGACATTAACTGTAAAACGATGGGTTGCTGTAGCAGCAATGGTAATATTTAATTGTAGTTACACTGGTAGATATGTTCCTGGTTTCGAATATCGTAGTGAGTATGATATGTATTTAATGATCTATAGACAAGTTTAAGGGTTTAATCGTAATGCACTTTAGCGATCTGCGCAAAATAATTTTACCGCTGAAAGTCCCAGAAAGAAGAGATGGATGGTGCTTGGATACCGGCTGCATCAGTAATTTGGCGAGTAAATTCGATAAGAGCAAATTATAATGTTGGATTCATTCACATGCTTTGTGCTGGGATATGGGAGCCTCTACATAGCTGTGCGAACATTTGCGTACATTGAGAGCGGGATGGGTATCACGTGATGGAGTGGGTATCACGTTAGGTCCGCGAGGAAGACTGCATTCGACGTTATTGTGCGTTATTTTTGTAAAGAGGTTCTGTTGGGGCAAGAAATTTCGTGCATACAGGCTGAGAGAAGACGAAAACTACTAGAAAAGCGCAGGTTAAGTATTTCTGGACGGCTATGGAATTTACTAGAGTTCGACTTGGTTATTATTTTAGGTAGCAACGTGGCTTGAGTATAAGATTGATAATGTTGCTAGATGCGCTTGTGATGGTAAGTAGCTACGCGTGGCGAGCGTCAATCAAACGTCACGTATGGCCCATTACAACTGCTAAGGAGAAAACAGATTCTGCTATTGGGGAATGGATTTCTATAGCGTCTTCGCCGGACCGCAGTTAGAGTGAGGGTAGCAAGGAGCGCCCCAAGCTTGCAGCCCTGCTTGGAGGTCGCGCTCTGTAAATAAGACCCCGCCGCTGTCCGATCACGTCATCAACGGCGCCTACATACAATTTTCGCCTGTGTTCGGCTGCAGCTCACGGCTGCGCTCCCGCCCGATCACATCAGCACTTGTGTCTAGGTGAACACGTATTTGGATAGGAATTTCTCAGAAATGAACTATGAATGAGATGTCGCCGCGTAATGCTTGCGGGACCCGGGCGGGGGCCTCTGCATGGTTTGGCAGCTGACGGGCCCGCCATGTCGTTGGGTTTGTCTACTGGAGAGGGGTTGGCGGAGGGTGCTTGTGACGTTGAATAAATTATTTTGCGAGCAGGTCTGTGGGCTGTGCTATGAGCTATTGGGACAGTTTACGAGTACTAAGCGTGTCTAGACATAACTGTGCTGCATTATTTAGGGGGAATCTGAATGTCTGTAATTAAATTATTTGCGTAAATTAGGAGTTGCTTGTGTGTCTGCAGACTGTTCAAAAAAAATGGTTCAAATGGCTCTGAGCACTATGGGACTTAACATCTATGGTCATCAGTCCCCTAGAACTTAGAACTACTTAAACCTAACTAACCTAAGGACATCACACACATCCATGCCCGAGGCAGGATTCGAACCTGCGACCGTAGCAGTCGCGCGGCACCGGACTGAGCGCCTAGAACCGCTAGACCACCGCGGCCGGCTGCAGACTGTGTATTGTGACCCCAAGCATAACATGGCGAGTGTTTTGCGTCAGTGTGATAAATATATTCGATCACTAAATAGAGTGCACTCCTTCCTTACTCTCCCCAGCAGCCCAGTGCAGCCTGAGTCATTTTCGCACCATTTTCCTCCTACAGACTACTATCTGGGATTAGGTCACAGGAGGGATGACAGCACCCTGTGGTGGCTGTAATGTGTACTAGGCCAGTTGGACACTAAATCTCGTGGTGGAGACACTGCCTGCAAAAAAAAAAGACTTGTGTTCAGATCTGTTTTCCCCCCATTTTGCCCCACCATCTTTAATGACGTGATGCGCTGTGCACATTAGTACACTTAGCACAGGGTAGTGCACGTTAGTACATGTTAGCCCGCCAACATGGATCGGTAAGGGGACGTGGTGCTGGGTTGAGGATTGTGGTGGAGTCTTCAACTATTTTATTCCAAGTCCAGGTGGGTGTGGCATTGGCGAAAATTGATTCCAAGTCCTAGGTTCTATGAAGTCGAATGACGTGAGTAGTGCAGTAGCCAATAGGAGTGCAGCATTCTAGGGGTGGGGGGGTGCTAGGTCATGAATGAACACTGTGCTCATAGTGAGAAAATATGGAAGTTCTGATCTGATCATTGAATATTGAAATTGTATATTAACTTATTGAATATGATTAAAATTAAAATGGAATTAAGTACTTAGGTAATTGACAGGTTAGATGGGCGATGTTGGTGACACATGTGTTCAGTTAAATTCGTTAGCATATTTAAGAAGACTATGTCCAATGTTAGTATAAAGGTGTGGGATTGAGGCTGTGACGTCAGCAGTCACTTGCTCCCAGGCTGTTGAGGCGGCGCATGTCTGGTTATAACGTGCGAGAGAGAGAGAGAGAGAGAGAGAGAGAGAGAGAGAGAGAGAGAGAGAGAGAGAGAGGGAGAGAGAGAGAGAGCAGACGA
Organism: Schistocerca cancellata; assembly: GCF_023864275.1. Taxonomy (NCBI): domain Eukaryota; kingdom Metazoa; phylum Arthropoda; class Insecta; order Orthoptera; family Acrididae; genus Schistocerca; species Schistocerca cancellata. The sequence continues at coordinate 827,025,875 of NC_064627.1, read as the reverse complement.
TCTTGTGTCATAACCCAATGTCACGGTAGTGCCGTCTGGTGGCAATCATATGAACTAAGCCAGTTGGTCTCTGGAGCTCGTGGTGGATACACTGGGCGACGCCACCTTGAATAATGGCACTTGTGTCATGATCTGACGTCATGGTAGCATCCTCTGCTCACGATGATATGAAGTAGACCCACACCATGTGGTGGATACACTGGGTGCAGCTACCTTCAGTAATGGTACTTGTGTCATGCTCTCTGGCGGCAACGATATGAACTAAGACAGTTGGAGTCCAGACTCAGTGGCGAACACACCTGCTTGAAATTGGATAAATAATAAAGGCAAGTACTTTTTTCCCCACGTTTTCCTTGCTTAGTAGAGGATATTCGCAAATCTTGCTCCACACGTGTGCTGTAGCTTAGATGTCTTTTGTAGGGCAATTTGAGATTGTTTCTCGGCTTGACGTAACACAAGTGTTCTAGTCAATAAAATTGTTCTGGGTTTGGGGCCGCATTATCAGTTATAAGATCCCGATGTTTCGGCGACTATTGCAAGACGCCTTCCTCAGTTAGCAGTACATCATGAGGAAGGCGTCTTGCAATAGTCGCCGAAACGTCGGAATTTTACACCTGCAATGCGGCCCCAAACCCGGATGAATTTTATTGACTGTGACAACGGCCGCGGATGTCTACGTTTACACAAGTGTTCTACATCAAACTGTTTCTCTGGATTCACTCTACCCCACCGTGATACGTTGTAAACAGTTTTCGTTTCCACTTAGTAGAACGCAAACTATGCAAAAGAATGGCAGAGAAGAAACTGTTAACAGTTGCCTTATAATAATAGTGTATGACAACAACGTAAAGATAAAAATTCAGCCCTGACAGTACTACATGCTGTGCTCAAAGAAAGAGTCATGAGCTTCCTTGAAGACGTGGAAATATACAATCACTACAGAAATGATCCTCATAACCTTTTAAATGGCCAAACCGACTTCAGGAATAAACGATACCTAGATAATTTTTACTCGCTCTTACGATGTACCTACAAATGGTAGCTCAGGTAAAAAACCAGTATTAAGAAGGTACGTAATCATCAAACACTATTGATATTTGTAGACATATGGCACTAAGTTCCCAGTCTTATGCACCCTACTCTGAATGCAAAAAACACTATTCTATAGTTGAACATAGCCAATATCCATTGCTTAGGCTAACGTAATAAAAATGTATTATATTACAATTATCACAAAACGACGAATCTCGTGAAAACGCCAATGTACATTACTTATATCATTAATTTTAGTTATGTAACGACGATAGCCTTTAATACTACAACTTATACGTACCTGATTTTATAGCTGTATGTCGATGATCAGTCTGTGTGCTTAAAATATATGTAAAGTTGGCAGAGTGTCACGCCAACTGTCTTTTAATTAAACGAAGGTGGTTGTGTGGGCGCGTGCTGCTGATCAAGAAAGTGCGTAAGGTTGTGTGGGGCAATAGTAGGACCTTTGCGATTTTAATTGTGTTGTATTAAAAACCTACGACGAAATAAACAACCTACACAAATTTAACATTAAGCGTAGGCATACAAAATTATACTATGTACAAAATAATACCTACAGTTATGTAAAACGATGTAAAACCTTCACATATTTTAACTACGATGTTTTCTCAAAAAACCTATAACGAAATAAATTATATACTGTTCCTTCACCCTTCCAACATTAAGGGTAGGTTATGTAAGAAATTATAGTATGTTCCATAATTGTACAGCGAGTGCACAGCTCCGTGCTTGCTAGTACAGTCGCTGGACTACAATGGCGCTGTACTCAGAACATGAATACTATCTGTAATCCGCTTACACGCCAAAACGGCTACCAGTAGCCTGTAAACAGTCGTTCGCTGCTGAGTTTTAGTGCAAAAGTTACTAGTGATGGTGGAACGAACATGTGTATGTTCAGACTGTGCTGTTTTACGATATATGGACATGATTGTGTACTCACACTACTTAGCAGCGTTACGAATGTATATAACAGCAAATGACAACGACATACAATGGATACGGATCCTCTACACCTCCCGCAAACTTGATCCCCCTCACCTGCTTGTCTCTCCCATCCTTTCCCACCCCCGTCTGCTGCTACGCCTGTATTCCCATATCCCACCTGCTCTCCATCTCTCCACCCTCCATACCCTTGCCCAAGATGGCTTCCGCCAACTCCCCCTCCTTGATGATGCCCTTATCCCCTCCATCTACCCCTCCTACCAACTTTGATCCTCCCCTTCCTCCCTGTGTCTTTCCCAAGGACACCCTCTCTGCCTTCTCTCCCTCCTCCATACCTCCCTCCCTCCTCTCCCCCTGGGCTTCCCCTACGCCCCTACCTTCTTCCCTCTCTCTCCGCTCTCCTCTGCCACTGGCATCTACACTCTCCCCCTCTCTCTCCTACCCCCACCTTTTCCCCTTTCGCAGGTCCCCGGAATTGTACGTGAACAGTGACTATTCGTGTGCTGGAGATCATTGCCAACGGATTTTGTGTGCCTTCGTGTTAGTGCTTTAGTGTTTCACTGTCTGAGATCCATCATTCACATGTGTCATTTCTGTTGTCTATGTTCATGTCCAAGTGCTGAACGTTTTTTATTCCACTGCACCTGTGAACGGCTCCATGTATTTTACTTTGTATGTCTACTGTTTTTTATGCAACATTTTGATTTGTTTTTCTATGTCTCTTTATGTACTAATTGTATTATCTGTGGCCGAAGAGCGGCGTAGTTTTGCTGCTGCCGGCCTCCCTGTATCAGGTTTAAAAATGACAATAAAGAAAAAAAACACAATTCCTCCTCTCCCCCGTCTCCTGGCTTCCACTACCCCCTCCTCCCATTTTCTCTGCTCCTCCCTTCTCCTCCGCCACTGGCATCAACACCGTCCCCCTCCTACCCACACCTTTTCCCTTTGGCAGGTGCCCGGCTTTGTACGTGAACAGAGAATCTTGGTGTGCCAGAGATCAATGCCAGTGTTTGTGTGTCTTCGTGTTAGTGCTTAAGTGTCTCACTGTTTGTGCTCCACTGTTCACGTGTGTACTTTCTGTCTTCTCCGTTTGTGTACCAGTGCTGAACGTTTTTTTTATTCGGACAATGCGCCTGTGCACGGCTACATGTATTTTACTATGTCTGTCTACTGTTTTTTATCCACCATGTTTGTTTTGTTTTTCTGTCCCTCATTATACTGTCTGTGTTATCTGTGGCCGAAGAGCGACATAGATAGGACACTGCCGGCCTACCTTTCAAGTAAAAGTGTTAAAATAACAATAAAGGAAAAAAACGACATAAAAATGTGTCAGAGTGTATAAAGTTGACATGGCTTAAAGCCAAAACACGTACGTAAACATGGTTACATAGCTCCATTTTTCAAATTGTGTATCGGCCGAATGTCAAAATACACAACGATTTTTGTAAAATATTTTATGAACATTTTGTATTTTAGCTGCACTTGATAATGGCCTAAGGCCGAAATTGCAATAATGGAAATAAACCGTTTAACAGTCACTGGCGTAAACATGGTGTCTTTCAAAAAATTTTACATGACTGTGAATCCTAGTTATGAAAAGTTAAATATGAGATATTTTTCTTCTGATTTCAGTCAGTACTACAGGTTATCTAAAAGTCGTACGTTCAGTAGATACATGCTTTGTTAATTGGCGCCTGGTATACTGATACCAGGGTAGTAGGGGTAAGGGTAAGGGTAGTCAACATTAAAAGCATGTAGTGGCTCAGGTATTTTTCACCAGCTTTTGTGCGAGTAAATGTGTGGCGGATACGGGTCCCTAGCAACTAAAAGCAGTACAGTTCAACTGGCGTTCGGCTGAAATCGACCGATTGCCTAAGTTGCGAATGTCAACATTAGGTTACGCTACAGGTCAATCTGCTTCCACAATGTTTATTTGTAATTTACATTCATTGGCTTCGTCAACTCGCAAGAGAGTTATCACCTTTTACCCTAACCTAGACTTCGCGCTACGCTGCAGCTCAGTCTGTCAGGACGACGAAATCGACCGCTCTCGGCCGAACGCCGGCTGAACCGTACTCGCGATAGTGGACTCGCGGTGAGTGCTGCCGAGGCGAGGTACGCACCTCGGGCCCGGAGAGGACGGCGACCTCGCGGCCGCAGTGGTGGCAGACGACGCCGGCGGCGGTGTCGGTGGCGGCGGTCATCGTGTTGCTGCTCAGCTCGCCCGCCTCCGAGTAGAAGACGCTGTCGCTGCCCGGGCTCACCGAGCGCAGAGACTCCGCGCTCAGCGCCTTTAGCCGCTGCGCCTCGGGGCTGGCCACGCCCTCCTGCGGCGGCGGCGCCAACAAAAACACTGTCTTAACGTGGCTGCAGGTGCACTCGGTTTGGAATGGATTTCCATCACAGCAAGTGTAGCTACAGGAAAATGTTAAGACTAATAGAGTCTTACACCTGGTAAGTTCAGTTTGGGTTCCTGAGACATGTAGGAGCACACAAGACCATACTAGGTACGAGCATATGGGATTGGTTCCAAAGTATGTGAGTGGCTCGAAGACTTCTTAAGTAATACAACCCAGTACGTTGTCCTCGATGGTGAGTGTTCATCGGAGATGAGGGTATCATCTGGAGTGCCCCAGGGAAGTGTGGTAGGTCCGCTGTTGTTTTCTATCTACATAAATGATCTTCTGGATAGGGTGGATAGGAATGTGCGGCTGTTTGCTGATGATGCTGTGGTGTACGGGAAGGTGTCGTCGTTGAGTGACTGTAGGAGGATACAAAATGACTTGGACAGGATTTGTGATTGGTGTAAAGAATGGCTGCTAACTCTAAATATAGATAAATGTAATTTAATGCAGATGAATAGGAAAATGAATCCTGAAATGTTTGAATACTCCATTAGTAGAGTAGCGCTTGACACAGTCACGCCGATTAAATATTTGGGCGTAACATTGCAGAGCGATATGAAGTGGGACAAGCATGTAATGGCAGTTGTGGGGAAGGCGGATAGTCGTCTTCGGTTCATTGGTAGAATTTTGGGAAGATGTGGTTCATCTTTAAAGGAGACCGCTTATAAAACACTAATACGACCTATTATTGAGTACTGCTCGAGCGTTTGGGATCCCTATCAGGTCGGATTGAGGGAGGACATAGAAGAAATTCAGAGGCAGGCTGCTAGATTTGTTACTGGTAGGTTTGATCATCACGCGGGTGTTACGGAAATGCTTCAGGAACTCGGGTGGGAGTCTCTAGAGGAAAGGAGGCGTTCTTTTCGTGAATCGCTGCTGAGGAAATTTAGAGAACCAGCATTTGAGGCTGACTGCAGTTTACACTTACAGTTAGCGGAAAGACCACAAAGATAAGACAAGAGAGATTAGGGCTCGTACAGAGGCAAATAGGCAGTTATTTTTTCCTCGTTCTGTTTGGGAGCGGAACAGGGAGAGAAGATGCTAGTTGTGGTACGAGGTACCCTCCGCCACGCACCGTATGGTGGATTGCGGAATATGTATGTAGATGTAGATGCGGATGTAGACCTTACGATTCATTAAAGAAAGGCAAACCTACGTGTATAGCATTCGTAATAGTATTCGTACATTTAGAGACAGTTTTAGCTACTTTGACTTTAAAATACTCTATTGAGACCACATCTGCAGCAGTGGACATTAACACAGGCTAGTGCGGTGCCGCTCGAGTCGGAGGTAAGCCGATTCGAATCCTGGTGATGGAAAAATTTCTCTGCCAGTAGTTGGTCGACAAGGCGAGAAGAGCTGGTGGTGTAAAGATCCTGATTACCAGACTTTGCGCTGGATTAAATCCCAAACCGCTCCGCAGAGGCTAGTGAAATGAGGCCATGTGACGCAGTGGATTGTGATCCGACCGTCGGATGGTAACCTTAAACTCAGCGACCCCGGTGGTGCAATTCGAGAGGAATAGAATACGTTCCGGCACCGGATTTCGCCCTCTCACTTCCTTCTGCCTATAAAAACACAAACGCACAACTCCAAAACCTCACAGTCATACACACGACACAGGTACACACACAACGGAGGAAGGCAACAGCAAAACACCGTTACAAGGATATTGCCCAGGACACGATGCACTATTTTTGCATCTGCTCTCCAACGCTCATTTCATGGGCATGCGCCTCTGTGTTATGCATAGTCTTTTAAATTCTTAAGATATCAGGAATAAAAAACAGGGAGTGAAAGGTTATCTACAACGTATGCATAAACCAAACTGCAGCTACAACAAATGAAAGACACAAAGACAATGCAGTAGTTGAGAAGGTAGAGAGACAGGGTTTATAGCCTACCCCTGAAGTAACTCAATATGCGCATTGAGCAAGTAGTGAAGAAAACCAAGGAGAAATTTGAAAAGAGACTTAAAGCTCAGGGAGAAGAAATAAATGAGGTAGCCGATCAGAGGCGGCAAAAGACTTGGCAGCACAATTTAACGGAATGACTGTTGTCAACATGAATATCATCAAAAGTAAAACAAATGTAATGGAGGGTAACCGAATTAAATCAGGCAAATCAGAGGGAATTAGATTAGGAAATGAAACATTAAGGAACCCTGCCTCGGGCATGAATGTGTGTGATGTCCTTAGGTTAGTTAGGTTTAATTAGTTCTACGTTCTAGGGGACTGATGACCTCAGAAGTTAAGTCCCATAGTGCTCGGAGCCATTTGAACCATTTTTGAAACATTAAAAGTAGTACATGAGTTTTGCTATTTGAGCAGCAAAATAACTGATGATGGTCGAAGTAGAGAAGGTACCGGCAATAGCAAGAAAAGCGTTAAAGACACGAGAAAACTTTTAACATCGAATATAAATTTAGGTGTTAGCACGTCTTTGTTGAAAGTATTTGCCTCCAGTGTAGCCTTTTGTGGAAGTGAAATGAGGACGATGAACGGTTCCTCCAAACTTCTTTGCGGGAAAGGAGCAATGTACACATGTATCCGCAATGGTCAGAGAACACCAAAGGCCAGCGCTAACATCAAGCAGCACGCGTCAACCAGCCCACGGGAGACATAAATGCAATCTAACCGACTTGCCGAATGACTCGTGAGAAACGTTGATCCCGGATTGTCTGCGAGCTGTACCTACCAGGTATCGCGCAGGGTTAATTCGCGAACAATGAGATGTAGCTCCTGCAAAATTTGAGTGCTGATCTTTCCGCAATTAAAGTCCCCTCCAAGGAAAACATGTTCATGTCACCTAAGAACAGTGTGTCAATCTCCTCCGCATAAAATCGTGCCCTTTCATGCCGACACCCGATATCAGAAGGCGCATACACATTAATGACACGCGTGGAGTGAACCGCAAACGCAGTACCCCTGGCCGACGGGATGCACATGATGTCGTCGATCAGGATGGCGTCACGTACATAAACCGCCACTCCACGGCCAAGGTGATCGCTATGAGAGGCATAGAAGTCGTATCCTGCTATCCGTGGTAGCGTTACTAACTGCACCTTCTGTAACAGCGCAGTGTCTTGTTTCGAAGTCGATATCATTTTTTTCAGGAGATGGATCGTGACGGGGGCTCGGGTGCCGTTGGCATTCAGTGACGCGATACAGTACGCGTGCAGCTGCGCCCCAGCGAGGTCGAGGGCTACAGCTTGCTGCTGAATTTGGGGGCAGCCAGTGGCAGGCACTGCATCACGCACGACGCAGAAGTTGACGACAGTTGGCCCTTACGGTGGAGACCCCTGTATGTGACCTAGTGTTTCTCCGAAACGCTCGCTCCACGCCAGACGTAACTCCTTCAGCGTGGTATCCACATGCTCAGCGCCTGTCGACACAGCCAGATCGGCCAGGTCGTTCGATGACGTCGTTACCGCACATACATTCATATCCTCAATTTGTTCTTGGAGAGCCCCTCTACAAACCCTTGAAATTTGTTGGTATCGTTTTCTTATACCCTGCATATTCACGACCTGTCTTAATACACAGAAAGCGTCACGATATGTGACATTAGCAACGCTTTACAGGTAACTCATTTACTTGACAGTAACGCCCAACATACGATCTCCTCAAGAAATCGACGAGATATCGCGCATGTACTCAGCTGTAGTTTATTTCATTTACACTTATTTCGGCTGCGTCCCTTTCAGCCATTCACCTAAAGAGGTAAAGCGCTTCGCTACAGAGCATAACGAGTCATTTTGATAAAGGTGGAAAACCATCTGAATCCATCTACATTTACATCTGACTGATTGCTCTGCAATTCAGAATTAAGGGCGTGGGAGAGGATTCAACGAACCACCTTGAGTTATTTCTCTATCGTTCCACTCTGGAATAACACGTGGGAAAATCGAACAATTAAATCTTTCCGTACGAGCTCTGATTTTCCTGGTTTTATTACAGAGATCATTTTTCACTATGAAGCTCGGCGCCAACAAAATGTTTTCAGATTCTGAGAAGAAAGTTGGTTATAGAAATTTCATGATAAGTTCCTGCCGCAACGAAAAACGCCTTTGTTTTGATGATTGCCACCCCGATTCGCGTATCATATTCTTGGCAATCTCTCCACTATTTTGTGATAACACAAAACGAGATGCTCTTTTTTTAAACTTTTTTCGATGTTCTCCGTCAATCTCATTTAATGCAGATCCCACACCGCACAGCGATGTTCCAGAGGATGGCGGAGAAACGTAACGTAAGCAGTCTCTTTAGGAGTCCTGTTTCATTTTGTAAGTGTTCTGCCTATAAATCACACAGTCTCTGGCTTCCTTTCCCCGCAACATTATCTATGTGATGATTCAAATTTAAGTTATTGGTAAAGGTAACCTCTAGCTCTAGTTGAATTTACAGTGTGTTTTATCGTGTATCCTAAATTCCATAGATTATACACACATAAAAAAAAAGTTTTGTATCTCCACATTTCTCAGAACTGCTGAAGATAGACGTTGACTGTGGATACTGTATCACAGATACAGTCCCTTTGACGGTTCAGAGATGTCACTAAACCCGCCCAAAGATGTAAACAACCATGCATGATCAGCGCCTATTAGACGGAAGGGGTCCGACAGCCGATCAGTTCCAGTCATTACACCAGGAAGGAGGTACACGGCTCGTGTTGCCTGTAGTTCAACCACGCCTAGCAGTTGATATCGCGGCTCGATCGCGTACGCATTGTTACTTTCTGCCAGGAGGGGCTCTCAACAAGGGAAGAGTCCATGCGTCTCGGATATGGAGCAGATACAGAGAGAGGAACCGTCGGTGAAGTGCCTCGCTCAGGCCGCCCAAGGGCTACTACTGCAATGGACGACCGCTACCTACGGATTATGGCTCGGAGGAACGCTGACTGCAACCTACCATGTTGAATAATGCTTTTCGTGCAGCCACACGACGTCGTGTTACGACTCAACCTGTGCGCAATAGGTTGCATGATGCGCAACTTCACTCCCGACGTTCATGTCGAGGTCCATCTTTTCAACTACGACACCATGTAGTGCGGTACAGATGGATACAACAACATGCCGAATAGACCGCTCAGGATTGGCATCACGTTCTCTTCACCGATGAGTGTCGCATATGCCTTCAACCATACAATCGTCGGAGACGTGTTTGGAGGCAACCCGGTCAGGCTGAACGCCTTAGACACACTGTCCAGCGAGTGCAACAAGGTGGAGGTTCCCTGCTGCTTTGGGGTGGCGTTACGTGAGGCCGATGTACGCCGCTGGTGCTCATGGAAGGCGCCGTAACGGCTGTACGAGGCGTGAATGCCATCCTCCGCACGATAGTGCAGCCATATCGGCAGCATATTGGCGAGGCATTCGTCTTCATGGACGTCAATTCGCGCCCCCATCGTACACATCTTGTGAATAACTTCCTTCAGGATAACGACATCGCTCGACTAGAGTGGCCAGCATGTTCTCCAGACATAAACCCTATCGAACATGCCTAGGATAGATTGAAAAGGGCTGTTTATAGACGACGTGACGCACCAACAACACTGAGGCATCTACGCCTAATGGCCGTTGAGGAGTGGGACAATCTGGACCAACAGAGCCTTGATGAACTTGTGGATAGTATGTCACGACAAATAAAGGCATGCATCAATACAAGGGGACGTGCTACTGGGTATTAGAGGTATCGGTGTGTACCACCACCTCTGAAGGTTTCGCTGTATGGTGGTACAACATGCAATGTATGGTTTTCATGAGCAATAAAAAGGGCGGAAATGATGTTTATATTAATCTCTATTCCAATTTTCTGTACAGGTTCCGGAACTGTAATATTTTTTGATGCAAATATTTTTTGATGTGTGTATATCAGTTTCATCCTGGGTTCAACATACAGACACAGTAATGTGTAAGGGGCGATCAAAAAGTTTCCTTTCGCAGGCTGCACAGTCTAGTGTCTGTATGTCAGTTAGGCAAAATCGGCGTAAAAACTGACGCAACTATCTCACCGACGCACCAGGTTGAACGTACCCAATTGGTAAACCATGATGTGCTACTACGTGAAGAAGTCCTTAACTACCTGCTGCACACCGTTGTCAGAGAGGAATCGTCGACCAATCAAGGCCTTTTTTAGGGGACCGAAGGGGTGGTAATCGCATGTCGAAAAATAAGAACTCTAGGATGGGTGCTCGAGAGTCTCCGATTTGAGTTGGCGTGATGGGTGAGGGTGGCCTCCCAGGTCGACCCGCGCCTTCTCGCAACCAGCACGGAACTTGGCGCACCATTCCATAATTCTGGTTTTCACATCGTACACATTCTTCACTCTCCGAACGTCCGCCTCCTTAACCGAGTGGACGGTAGCTCAGCGTGTTCGGTCAGAGGCTTAACTACCCTCTGTAATAAAAAAAAAAAACTGAGTGAACGGATCAACGAACAACCTGAACGGGTGTCATCGGACGTCTGCTCCGAACAAATTCAACGAATAAAAAATGGGTCAGAGCGTCTGACTGCCACACAGGAGACCTGGGTTCGATTACTGAGCGAGCCGAGAATTTTTTCTCCGCTCGGGGACTGGGTGTTGTCCTCATCATCATTTTATCGCCCACTTTGGCGTCAACTGAAAAGACTTGCAAACTGGTGCCCGAACTTCCCTAGGTGGGACTCTCGGCCATCAATGTCATACGATCATTTCATTTCATTCTCCGATCAATGTCTATCGGTGTTTGTCCTTCGGCAGCCAAGGAAAAAAAAATAACAACTCGTTGGACCTGTTTGGACACATTGGTAATAACTTAACCGTAGTTCACGTCAGAAAGACGCGAATGCCAGACGGATCTCTTGCTTACATATCGATGCTTATATGCTCGTATCAGAGTCGCACCACGTTACTTATATGTTGCAGCAACGCCTTCAAACGGAAACTTTTTTGACCTCGCCATATAGTATGCAACGATCACATTTATTTAGTTTTTTCATTTATATGGCAAGAGCCTTATTCGTTGGTCTATCAGCCTCATCTGTTTCTCTCTGCCTGGTGCCCTGGTTGTCATGTCGGTGTTGGTCTACAACCTTGCTGCAATGTGCTGGACGTTGCCTCGCCGTCTAGTTCTGCGTCCTTCTCTTCCTAACATTCCACATGTTTTCCAGAGAATGCCGTATTAGGTCTATCCTCCAACATTCGTACTGTATGACGAAACCAGGTTAATATTCGACACTGCAGTATTTAAACAATTTATGTACTACTTAGTTTTTTTTCTAATCCTCCAAACCTGATATCCTCATCAATTGGAACCCCCTCCCCCTAAAAAAAAAAGGTTCTATAATTTTACAAGTGTTACAGTAGATGGATGCAAGTGGTTTTTGAAGTTGGTGCTGAGCGACCTCTTATTAGAATCTTAATATAACTACTACATCAGGTGGCGTAGTGGAAAGGCACTGAAGTCGCACTAGGGAGGTTGGATGTTCAAATCCGCGTTCGGCAATCCAAATTTAGGTTTCCCGTAGTTTCTCTGAATCGCTTAATTGATAGCTTTTTTAACTACTACATCAGGTGGCGTAGTGGAAAGGCACTGAAGTCGCACTACGGAGGTTGGATGTTTAAATCCGCGTTCGGCAATTCAAATTTAGGTTTTCCGTAGTTTCTCTGAATTCCTTAATTGATAGTTTTTTTAAAGGACGGGACTGATTTCTTTTCCTATATTTGCCTAGTTCGAACGTGTGATTCTTCTCTAATTACTTCGCCTTGGACGAAACTTTAGGCCCCAAGGCCCTTATTCTTTGATTCTAAACCGCTCACATAAGATGAGGGTAAATAATGTAAATGAAATAGCTTCCCTTCTTGTCAGTCCAGTGAACATCTTGAAAATTTCCAGTTTCTCCAATTGATGATTTTATTGGATAGAAAATATCTTTCATACAAATTTAAGCAACCCTTTCAATTGTGAAGATGTCTACGCTAAAAGGCCACAGTTCCGAAAGGAAATGAAATGAAACGAGCGTATGGCATCGTCGGCCGGGAGGCCCCGCCCGGGGAAGTTCGGCCGCCAAATGCAACTCTTATTTCAATCGACGCCATATTGGGTTATTTGCACGCCGGAGATGAGGATGAAATGATGATGAGAACACAACACCCAGTCTCCGAACGGAGAAAAGCTCCAACCCGGCCCGGAATCGAACCCGGGCCCGCTTGCATGGGAGGCTAGCACGTTACCACTCAGCTCAGCAGTCGGACTTCCGAAAGATTTGTATTTATAGTTAAGAATGCTAACGTGCGCGGAGGAAGAAGACATTTGCAGTTACCCCGGTTAAGTCCAGCAGCCACGTTCTACTCTTACAGTATCTCGTCTTCTTACTGATCCTTTTAATCATATTTATAAAACTCCGTCGTTCTGTGTTATGTTACTCATAACGCATGTCTCCGCCTAGTTTGCATCAAGAGGTCTAATACAGTCTCTATAAGGTTACAGCATAGTCTTCGAATTAGAAAGAAGAAAGTTACTTATTATTTTGTTTCCAGTTTTCAGTAGTGGTAAGCAGCATATGACGCTGCCATGTAATGTTAAACCATTCAAAAATTAAGTACATGATAATTCAATTAAAAATAATTATTAAGCCTACAACTTTGCTTCCGGCGGTTTTTCTCGAAGTTCGAAGCCTTATTGTGAAAAAGTTACAAATAATTTACGGTTCAAAATATTGGCAATCGCCGGACATTACTTTCTCATATCTTTAGAGCAGCATACGAATCCCGCGGCGGAAGAACTGGGCATCTTTTGAGATCATGAATCGATCCAACTTTGCACTTAATCATATGATAGGAAGTGCTGGTCAGCCAGGCAGTGTGCCACTGATCGAAAAACGTGGTAGTCAGAGCGAACAATATCTCTATGATACGGGGTGTGTGTAAGACTTCCCATTTCAACGTTTGCAAGTATATTTTGACGGCTATTGCGACGTGAGGTCGAGCATTGTCATGCTACAAGATGACTTTCTCATGTCTACCGCTGTATTGGCGCAGTTTGTCTTTCAGGCTGAGTTCAGGCGCATCAGTTGCTTTCGATACCAGTCTGCATTGATTGTTTCCGCTGATTTCAGCCTGCTCTCTGCCAATACCACGCTGGTTTTCGACACCAAAACCACCGTTCGCGAAGCGTTGAAACCATTCTCTGCACGTTCTTTCACTAAAAGATGCCTCACCATACGTGTTACCCAGCACTTTATGAGCCTTAGCTACAGATTTGTTCATGTTAAAGTAGAAAATTAAAACTTCTTGCAAATGGTGAGAACTGAGCTCATAGGTTGACATATTCAATCGAGAATAACTTTATGATCCTATCACAAATCGATTAATATTTTGATGGTGTTATGTTGCCATGTGCCTAAACTTACTGTATGCACTTACAACCTACCATCTGCACCACCACTTGCCACTGCTGCCATATATTGCACAACGGTGGAAAAAAAGTTGTAGACCAAATATTTACAACATATCAGACCTTAGAGCGACTGTCACATTCATGTGCTGGAACCCTTTCTGTTCATATATAAATAACTGCAATGGGTCTTTTACTAATGTTTTATGTTGTGGATTGGCAAGACAGCCAATCCACTATGAGGAAGCCGAAAGGCACGCGTTTAAGCTCACGCAGGCTGGCGTGAGGTCTGGAACTGGACAAGGAAGTTAGACTTTAGCAAAAAAGGTCGTAGCTGTTGGAATACTCAACTTTAATCCATAATTGGTGAACATAGCTCATGACGGTACATGTTTTACAGCATCAATAGTAACTGGTAATGGCGCCTTGTTAGGTCGTAGCAGATGACGTAGCTGAAGGCTATGCTAACTATGGTCTCGGCAAATGAGAGCGTAATTTGTCAGTGAACCATTGCTAGCAAAGTCGGCTATACAACTGGGGCGAGTGCTAGGAAGTCTCTCTAGACCTGCCGTGTGGCGGCCCTCGGTCTGCAATGACTGATAGTGGCGACACGCGGGTCCGACGTATACTAACGGACCGCGGCCGATTTAAAGGCTACCACCTAGCAAGTGTGGTGTCTGGCGGTGGCACCACATTTTACATTCATATTGAGCTGGAAAATTGTGTGTGTATGTGTGTGTGTGTGTGTGTGTGTGTGTAGCCGCTCTTACAATCTTACTGAATTCCTCGGGAGGCTGCGTGCTATTACTTTCCTCTGCCCCGTTTAAATTACTGCTCTTACTGGAAATCAATACCGAACGGCCGCAAGGGAAACGGTGAACTTTGTCGAGTAGCTATGCAGAGCCACGCGGCTGCCTGGTATCAAATACAGTATTTAATTTTTTTAGTACTACTTCTCTACACGCCCATCCTCCTCTTCACGCTTCTTCATTTTCTTCTTGCATTGAATATCTATTAATATACGTATAATTTAAAGTTCACAGCCAGTTGTGAAACAGGGAAAGGTAGTGTAATTTGCTACAAAACATTAATTATAATGAATTTGGGACACACTGTGCATGTCAAGATATGGTGCGTTGGAAGACTGCCTCAGAGGTATTAGTAAGTCGTTTGTGTGTGTGTGTGTGTGTGTGTGTGTGTGTGTGTGTGTGTGTGTGAGAGAGAGAGAGAGAGAGAGAGAGAGAGAGAGAGAGAGAGAGTGAGAGGGGGGGGGGGGAGGGGGCAGAGAGAAAAAGTTATCTGTTCCGTCAGCGGAGTACGATTGTGGGGGCAGAGATGTAGAGATCCACTATAGATGAGGTAATCTGAAAGCTGTCTGCTAACAACAGATAATGAACTGAAATCTCAGACTGTACCTGTTGTGGAGGAGCAACAAGTACTCTCAGACGGAGGAATTGTGCTCCCAAGACTCAACACGTTGCTGTTTGCTCCTTCTAAAGAGGGCAAAGTTCAGGGACCTGCCGGTTAAACAGCGGCAACAGGTGACCCGGGAGCTGCAGTCCCCATCAAAGCTTCTGAGCGACGTGTAAGCGCATTATGCGGTATAAGAGCGGAGAGCAAATACGTCACAGCGCTTACTAGTTACGATAAAGCTTCTGATTAATTAGTGTGCGCATTATTTGAGGTCATCTGCGTAAGCTCTACGGCTGGGTAACAACAAATGCAGATTTTTAACATTTACTTCCACAGCAGAAGTACTATGAAATCTGGGTTCAAAATGGTTCAAATGGCTCTGAGCACTATGGGACTTAACATCTATGGTCATCAGTCCCCTAGAACTTAGGACTACTTAAAGCTAACTAACCTAAGGACAGCACACAACACCCAGTCATCACGAGGCAGAGAAAATCCCTGACCCGCCGGGAATCGAACCCGGGAACCCGGGCGCGGGAAGCGAGAACGCTACCGCACGACCACGAGCTGCGGACTGAAATCTGGGCTTCATAAAATCTGAACGCGACTCGTCAGCAAGCGTTGACAGTCAAAATGTACTCTTTTCTTTCAGCCTATTTATGTGTTTGGCTTTATGTCTCTTTTAACACTCATGGTGATACAGTCAGATCAGTTAGGAAGGCGAAAGGCCGCTGCAGTGTCACATCACCTAAGACCTAAATCAGGCCGACTGGGTTTCGAATTCCAATTCTTCTCAGCAAGACTCAGCATTCTGTCGCGGAGATGTGTCTCCCAATCAAAGGCAGAATACGACGATTATGACGAAGAAAAGGAGGACAGTGCGACGGAGAGGGTGAAGACATAAAAAGAAGTGTAGTAATACCAGTAGCTGTAATTCCAAAGAAGCTCGCATGTACTTAGAGAATAAAAGATCGTATAGTATCGTTTGATACACAAGCATCGTCTTCAGTTCTTCAACTAACAGAGTGGCGTAAATGTCTTCTGTTTTAATTGGCGTATCCTTTTACTCGGAAGTGCTGGTCTCTCAACGACGCGAGGCAGCCTCTGATTTGGACTAAAGAACTCCATTTAAAGTATGCCTGACAATGTTCTGCTTGTCTCAGATAAATACGAAGCTTATTCCAAAACAAAGCTCCATTTGGCCATAAAAAATAAGCTCATGACAAAATGTTTCTACTAACAGTAGTATTTAACTACATAATTACTTTACTTTTCTACGTAGTCGTCGTTCACATCTATACACTTTCTATAACGCTGCACCAGCTTCTTTAACCCCTCTGTATAGAAGTCTGCCGCCTCGGAATTGACCAACTGGTAATGTCAGTCTTGAGTTCATCGTCGTTTTGAAATCGTTGTCCATCTGAGGCACAGCACCTTGAACGGCGACAATGTAAGAGACATTAGAAGGCAGAGAGCTTCATACACGAATCATGTCTCGCATAACAGATGCGTTCGTATCCGGTACTAGCTGCAAGTAATTTCGGCTGTGGTCGAAAGGTGTCAGCATCTTACGGGCTATGAAATTATCTGGTAGTTAAAACTGTATATTTGGGAAATAAAACTCAATTTATTGAGATTATTGCGACTTTCATTAATTATTACTAATTTATACTAAGACGGTATCTGTTCTTTCGGACATGTCTGAAAGAACAGATACCATCGGTGACCATGCAGCTCGTTAGAATGAAATTACAATGAAATAACCACCTTTAGCTGCTTACAGGCGTTGACATACGTCAACAGGGACAGATGAAAATGTGTGCCCCAACTGGGACTCGAACCCAGGATCTCCTGCTTACATGGCAGACGCTCTATCCATCTGAGCCACCGAGGGCAGAGAGAATAGTGCGACTGCAGGGATTTCTCTCTGGCACGACTCCCGCGAAACCCACATTCTCAACGTACTGTCCCGCACTACATTCGTAGTGCCCCCGCCCATTATACTCTTTACTCGCGGCGCGTTACCGATTCCCGTAAGAGTTCGGGCACTGTCAACACCTGTAAGCAGCTAAGGGTGTTCATTTCATTATAATTTCATTCTAACGAGCTGCATGGTCACCGATGGTATCTCTTCTTTCCGACATGTCCGAAAGAACACACACCATCTTAGTATATATGTAGTTAAGGCTCATCGGCCGCTTGAACATCTTCTTCTTCTGTGCGAATGCACAAACAGTGCCCGAAGTCTTACGGGAATAGGCAACGCGCCGCGAGTAATGTGTATAATGGGCGGGGGCACTACGAATGTAGTGCGGGACAATACGTTGAGAATGTGGGTTTCGCGGGAGGCGTGCCAGAGAGAAATCCCTGCAGTCGCGCTATCCTCTGTGCCCTCGGTGGCTCAGATGGATAGAGCGTCTGCCATGTAAGCAGGAGAGTCCGGGTTCGAGTTCCGGTCGGGGCACACATTTTCATCTGTCCCCGTTGACCTATGTCAACGCCTGTAAACAGCTAAGGGTGTTCATTTCATTGTAATTTATTACTAATTTGTTTAATTGTTAATAGTGTGAATGTGAAGTATTAAATAAATGAATATTGGTATGTCTAGTAACTGAGTATACGTTAGCGTGAGAACTGTGTACTGCGAGACTGAATCATACTCAGGGGAAATTATGAAGTGCAGCTAGCCAGTTTAGGGGACTAGAAAAACAAGAAACAATTTACGATGGTACTGTTATAAAAGAGGAAGTTAATTTGATATTCTGGAGTTTTTTAATTTGTTTATTTAGGAAATTGTTCATAAAAGCTATTAAGTTGCGATTGCTCAAACGTAAAAGACGCGGTTTGATACTAATACCGGATTAGGTATGATGTGTGTACCAGACGATCACAGACAGTGCGTTCGCACGTATATTGTTGGCTATAGAATTGCGGACGTGGATATAAGGAGCTCTGAATAGGTGTTAAAATTTTGCGGAAAATGGGCAAAACTTGAGTGTGAAGAGACGTAAAGCGGGCGCGAACATGTGAGAAAGACGAACACGTGAAATTACGATTTTAATATGTAAACTGTGACTTTTGAATAACCAAACTCCGCGTGCCGTGTTATACAAGGTGCGACCGCAAACCGAACATTCGTATTGGTCAAACTGTGTAATATTTGAGCGAGCTTTCTGTCACAGATAATCCGTTTGTTAATCATTTCGGTAACGGGTTTGGATGATTACCATAAGCTGGCTATTATAAGTGAGTATGACTCTAATTTAAGATTAGAATTGGCTTGACAGGACAGTGTTTTGTGTATCAAAAAACTGCCAATACATCGACATTTTCACTCGCAAAATACCTTAAAAACAAACGTCCAGTTAATCTTATATTAACAAAACATTTATTGCATCCGCTGGTTTCGTATAATGCTACTGGTTCTACTATAGCTTTTCCAAGGGAGGAACATTATTCGTTTTTAACAGGAAAGGTGTGTGGACCGGACAGCAAAAGAAAAATCGCTGCAAGGTGAGTGGACACTATCAGTAGCACGAGCACTTAGTAATCGCGCCCGCTACACATCCAGCGATTAGTCCAAATGCAAGAAGGGGAAGTAGTCGCTTGGTGCAAGGTCGGACTGTACAGGGCGTGCGTTGTCGTAAAGGAGGATTACGCCAGACAACAATTTCGCGTGGCGTCCATTTTGGTTCGCACGTCTCGGTTTGGCGTTTCACAGTATATGTCAGCTGAAACTGTTGACCCACGATCCGTGAAATCAATCAAAAGGACGCCCTTTTCGTTCGAAAAAACGGTGGGCTTCATTTTTCGATTCGAGGAAGTATATTGTTAAAAATTTTTTGGTTTGGGCGAACTTGAATGGCACCACTGTATTGAGTGTCGTTTAGATTCTGTGTTGATGTACGATATCCATGTCTCGTCGCCCATCACAGCGTGGGAAGACAAGTAATATTTATCCCCTCTATAGTGCTCCAGGAACTATCGTGCACTACGCATTCTACGCTCTTTGTGATGATTAGTGAGTATTTTTGGAACCCACTTTGCCTACAGTTTTTTTTAAATTCTTTATTCAATCATTATTATGATACAAATTAACCTACTACCTAAATACATTAGTAGGTCCTATTTTTAACTATTAGAATTTACAATCTGCAGCTATTATTTTCTAACACTACAGGTTAATACTTTAATTCTTCACCACTATGGGGATTATTCTACTATTATTTACTACGCTATTGTTTTGGTGTTTGGATTGTAATTTTCAGCTACTGTTAGATTTGGATACTACTTATAACGAATTACTATGACTACTCTACCTGCAGCGTCACAGGTGTGCCAGAAGATACAAACCTATAATTACTGGCCTTTCCCACAGAGCTAATCCCAGTGGGAGTGCCCCTGGCACTGGGCTGGCCGATGACTTGGTCGCTGCAGTTCTATACTAATGTTATTATCCTAATCTGAACCTATAACTAATCTGTATCTACTGTCTTAATCGATGCGTTGTCAAATCCGGTGGTGATGTACTGCCCCCCCCCCCCCCCCCAACATAATCCGAAAACATGGCGGGTTCCAGCCGTGAGGCGGCTGGCCAAGTCCATGTCCCGGCGGAACATGGAGGCTGTACGTGGTCAAGTCTGGTGTTTTTCATTGATTGTTTCTCAGGTACTCTTTGACGACTTTGCCTGAGATTGCATCTGCTAGGTTATTCAGGACGTTAAAAGTGTTTTCTTGCCCGAGCAAGTGGTGCGTATCGTTATTCGGCAGTTGTTCCCTAAATTGTTGTGCAACGTCGTCGAAGAGGGGACACTCGTACACCCCATGGTCTGGAGTGCCCTGCACTGCTCCACAGTCACACGCTGGTGTTACCCTTTTCCTGAACCGACACAAATATGTCGGGTAGGGTCCATGCCCAGTAAGAAAGTGCAGCAAGCCTCTAGTAGGTTTGATGTACGTAAGTTTTAAGCGTTCCTGTATGTTTGGAGGTAGCTCATGTGTTCTTCTCCCTGTCTCGTCATTATTCCAAAGATCCTGCCATAATTCAGTTCCCCTTCTTTTAATACTTTCTTTATCTCCTACATATACCCCCATGATTTCTTCAATTTTTTCTCTTCTGTTCTTCTTTATGCAATATCAGGTGGCTTGTTCCCTTATTTTAATGTCCAATGGACATAACCCCATCAGTACTAAAAGTGCCCCTCCAGGAGGTGTTCTACATGCGCCTACTGAACGTAGGAGCATATTTCGCTGCACTCTTCTTACGGCCACGGCAGGCATGACCCTCGTGAGCCTGTGTGCCCAGATCGCTGACCAGTAGCCTACTATGGATGTGAAGATGTTGTTATGGTACAATTTAATAACATCAGGTGGGAGATGGAATCTTTTGTGCCCTATTCCGATTAAATTGTTTAGTACTGTTAGTGATCTCTGTGTTACCGTGTCAATATGTGACGCATAGTTCCACCTCTCGTCGACGATTACACCAAGGTACCGGGCTTCTCGGCGCCTGAGAACCGGCAAGCCGTTTATTCTAACTGTGGGATTTCTTAGTAGTTGGCCTTGTAGGTGGACTTGTTAGGTGCGATGGTCATTTTTGTTTTGTGACACCATGTGGTCAATATTGCTATTGATCTCTCTACTTTGGCTCTAACTCTTCGCGGCTACGGCCGCCGACCATCAGGAGGAGGTCGTCTGCGTAGGCTATGACCTCTAGCACATCTTCACTGCTCTTTAGGTCTTCTAAGAGTGGGTCCATGTTTATGTCCCAAAAGAGTGGCCCCTGGACGGATCCCTGAGGACACCCCTTGGTAATTTTATTGCTGACTTTGCCGCTAGGGGCCGATAGCCAGACCTCCGTTTCTTCACAATAGCTCCTGAGATAGCCATACAGCGGCCCTGGGCATTCCTTCTCCCGAAAGCAGGAGAAGAGCGAAGGCCAACACAGGTTATCAAAGGGGCCACCGATGTCCACCATGATGCCGACAATGTACTTGTGCGGGGCAGAGCCACAGACATCCGCAGCCAGGGCGATTGCGTCAGATGCCGATCGTCCTGTCCGAAAACCGAATTCTCTGTCAATCATCCCGCACAGGACTCGGTGTGCAGCCAGTCTGTCTGCTAGCAACCTCTCAAAAAGCTTGCCCAACAAGTCCATTAAACATATAGGTCTGTACGATTTGGTTTCTGTGGGGTCTTTGTCTCGGCCTTTTTTGATTACGACTATATTCGCCTTCTTCCATATTGAGGGGAATGTCTCAAGCCGTAAACACTCATTGTACAGCTGAGTGAGAGATGCCACCAGCTGGGGGACGAGGTATTGTACCACTTCCGCAGTGATGCCGTCTGGGCCAGCAGCTTTGCCTTTTTTAAGAGCCTTGATTTGGGAGCCTGCCTCTTCTTCGGAGAAGGGGTAAACCACGCGGTTGTTTTCGTAGACCCGTTGGTTCTCTCTCCTTATTCTTTGTTGTTCGTCAGAGTCATCTTCCTCTCTATCGTCAGGCAGCAAGGCTCGGAGTAGGAACCCGCAGTTTCCTGCCAGGTCTCCGTCATCCGGTCCCAGTCCCTGACGGTAGATAGCACCATGGGTGTTTTGATTTTTTCTCGTACTATTTTATATGGAATTCCCCAAGGGTCAGTAGCCAGTTGGCTATGTACGTACTTCTCCCAGCTCCTCATCCTGACAGCCTTAAGCTCCTGTTGGAACTGTTCTCTGGCTTCTCTGTATACCCGCAGCCAGCGCTGCTTTTCATGCCAGACGACGCACCGCTGGTAATACCTCCTCGCCCTCCTTACTGCCTGGCGCATTTGCCCCAATTCGGCTGACCATGGTGAGGGGGAGGCCGCGACGGCCCTCCTCCTGGTTGGTACAGCTGCCTTCACCGCCATAGTTATCGCACTCGTTAGTTCTTTGGCATATTCTTCTACGTTGACATCACCCTCCAGTAATGCAGGAATGTCACACTCCCTCGCCAAGCGGTCCCAATCGGCTTTATTGTAATTGAGCTGCGTTTCCCACCCCATGTCTCAGTGGCACTCGCTGTCTCCAATGGTGAATGTTATTACATTATGGTCACTAGTGGTAATTTGGTCCCATACTGTCCAGTGTGATATTTTTGCTGCAAGGTTCGGCGTTACCAGAGTAACGTCGATGTTTGTGCCCTGTCCTCCACCACCAGTGTAGGTGGGAGGGTTTCCCTGTTTGTTTGCGACCATAAGTCGTAGTGCCATAATTGTGTCGACAGCTTTCTCTCCTCGGTCATTCTGAGTACCACTGAACCACAGGGGGGATTTTGCGTTAATGTCTGCTGTCACAAGAGTTTTGCGTCCCCGTAAAGCCGTGGCTATTTGAACGAGCTTGTCCAGGAATTCATCTATTTGTCTTCTTTACTGGAAGTACATGTTGACCTCGTAGAGTACTCCTATTGGTGAATGAAGCTCCACGACGTTGCACTGGTCATCTGAAAATTGCGCTGGTACTGTGGCTCTCAATGCTTTGTTTTTGATTATGACCGGGGCTGTTGGTTCCGCTCCGCTATAGTTTTGTTGCCAGTTGACTGCAGTGAACGGGATCCGTCCAGTCAGGGAGTATGGCTCCTGCAAACAGAGTACGTCCAGACTCTTCTCCTCCACCACTCTTTGGAGTTCCTGCAGAACCAGTTTGCTATTGTGTGTGTTTATCTGTCCAACTCTTAACTGGCTCACGTGGGAAGTGTGTGTGGATGTGAGATTCCGGCCAGTTTTTGCGACAGTCGTGCGCTATTCTACCGTTAGTGATGACAGATTGGTTGTACAATTCATTGAGGTCGAACTTTTCATTTCGCCTGTCCAACACCTTCTTAACTAGGTCCCGCAGGGCTCCGAAGTCCGTGGGGACATTCATTGTCTTAAGCTGTATTCTATCTACAGCCTTCATCACTGGGAAGGTAATGTCTCTGCCATATTCATGGCCGACACGCACCACATGCTTTAAGGCTGTTGTGAGGATGGCCGGCTCTTCCAGTCTAGACAGCTGTAAAGCATGCTCCAGGTTGGGGTAAATCCTAGCAGGATCTATTCCCAGCCCTCTTTCAGTTGGTGATCTTATTGGTGTACTTGTACTTGTTGGTATACTTGTGCTACTTATTGCGTTTACCTGCACTTTCTCTTCGTGACTATTTGCCTTTAGGTCTTTTGTCAATAATTTCCCTCACAGGATGCCCAAGTGGTCGTGCATGGTCTTTGGGCGACCTTTGTCCCCGATTCGGAGGGGAGGGTGCATCATTATGATCACAGGGGTCTGTTTGGATACAGACGTCTTTCATTATGATTATGTAACATTGTGGCCTGGTGATCTTCTGAATAAATTTCCAGAATGAGATTTTCACTCTGCAGCGGAGGTGCGCTGATATGAAACTTCCTGGCAGATTAAAACTGTGTGCCCGACCGAGACTCGAACTCGGGACCTTTGCCTTTCGCGGGCAAGTGCTCTATCATCTGAGCTACCGAAGCAGCTTCGGTAGCTCAGATGATAGAGCACTTGCCAGCGAAAGGCAAAGGTCCCGAGTTCGAGTCTCGGTCGGGCACACAGTTTTAATCTGCCAGGAAGTTTCATTTCTGAATAAATTCTTTGAATTTATTGGCCCTTATTGCATCCCTCAACCTCTTGCTTGGAGACTTTCTTTTGGGCTTCCTGTTCCCATTTAGGGACTCAGCCATAGTCGATTCGTGCTATGAGTCTCTGCTGCAGCATCCTATAGGTAGGGCAATTTCTGCCAGTGGTATTACATGACTTTTTACCTGTCTTTGTGCAGGGTATGCAGATTACAGCTCTGCCCCGCACCTGGAGCAGGCCGGCTTCCTCTCACAGTGCTTGTGTACGTGATCTAAATCGCCACAGTTGTGGCATCTGGGAACCACTAGATAATCTCTTACATTTATTGCATGAAAGCCTATATAGACTCTCCCCATGGTGGTGATTCTACGCCACATCTTTCCAGAGACCTTGGCAACGTGATGTACGACATTGCGCTCACGGGGCCCTGTCCTGAAACGCAGCTTGAAATCGTTCTTGAATGTTTCCCATTCCATGTCGTCGAAGTTTTGGTTGTATAGAGTTTCGTATATGTCTGTTTCTGTTAGTGCTACTGGTACATCGTACAAGATAACCAGCGGATTTCGCTTTATTGGTGGTTCACATTTGACTGCTTTGTTATGTTTGGCATTGTTTAAAATCTTGTCTCTATCCTCTTCAGTTGCTACATCTACTACTACTACATTTTTAGTTGCCTTGACTTTGTTTATCTTTATCTTGTCTTTAGCGGGGTCAATGGTAGTGGTAAATATTTCTTGAACTTTCTTGAATGTCTGTCCGGGCAGGGGTCTTAAAAAGACCGCCGTGTCCGGCCTTTCAGAGACCTGTGCAATCGTTTCCTTCGTCGTTTGAGGTTCTGTGACTGCTTGCGCAGCCACTGCAGCCCAGGTTTTGGTTGGTTGCTGCCTTAGTCTGTTGTTTTCCTTCTCTAATTCTTCGAATCGCCCCTCAAGCTTTGCACTGGCAATAGCCCAGGCGGCAAGTTCGTTTTTGATTGACAGGACTGCAGCCTGGCTAATTTTTCCATTTTTAACGCTTGAATCCAGAATTTGATTTATTTTGGTGTGCCTTTCAAGAGTGTTTTGCTCATTTTGTTCCACTTCCTCCCGTGAGGCAGGAACAGTCGCTATTGACGCCCTCGAGGTCGCACTAGAATCACTCGTCTCTAAGTCAGCCATATTTGCAGACGAGTGAAGAAAGATGGGAGCCCGTCTCTTGACCCGGACCGGCTCCTCTGGCATGGAGGAGGGGGGGGGGGGGACTTATGCAGCTCGCCCACCGACCTCGCCCCTAGGTCAAGGGCACACCAGAGCTGCCGGGTTCAACGCGCCGTCGCCAACGCACTGGTCCCCATCGATGGCCTCGTCGTCGACGATTTCACACAACGCTCCTCGGCAACTGCACCCCACACTCCGGAGAAGCGGATGCACCCCTCGCCCTTCGCCGACTACTTGCCTACAGTTTGTGATATCCAAGCTGTTCAACGAAAGTCCAGTAAACTCAGGTTCGAGCAACACTGTGTTCAGTAACAGATCACTAATCGTCAATCACCGATCAATTCGAACTTTTTGATTCATTTGATCATCGATGTCGTCGGTCCTAATACAGAGCCTGCCACTCCGCCGTTCATCATGAACATTTGTGCGGCCATTTTGAAATTCTCGACACCATTTTCTAAGTTGCTTGTCTCTTATTATTTCTGTTCCATAAAGTAGGCATAAGTCACGGTATATTTCAGCAGCTGCAGATCCTTTTGCCATCAAAAATACAGTCACAACGCGCACTTCACAACTGGTGTCACCTACGATTATCTCGGCCATTTGCAACATGCTCTCGCTGACTGGCAAACGACTAGCGAATCGTACGAACATTGCAGTAGTTTACTAAAGAGTCGGTAGACAGCGCTGCATGCGTGAGACTTCATTGAGGCCTAACATCAGTTAAGTATTGGTCACCAGACCGTAGTTTTGGAATTCGTCTCATGAACCCAGAAAAAGTGTCCCTAAGAAATTTATTAATACATTAAAGCTTTCTGATGGAAAGGAAAAGATCTTATTTCATAACAGTGTTTTTATAAAGGGTAATTGAAATCTTGCTGCGGTCGAAAACAATGTATACGGCCCGAAAAAAAAATAATAAAATAAAAAAATTGAAGCGCCCAGGAGGTATGATCAGATATTAATGTAACTTCATACATGTACACATCATCGGCAGCTATCTATGAGGTTCATTCAAATGAAACCTGGTCAGTGCGTCTACCTTTTCCTTAAACGCAAGGTGGCATCACGTAAGTGCGGGTATGGTGGCGCCATCTATTGGTAGAGAGACTGACGCGTGCGCACCGTTTGATTTTGGATAGCCCTAGTGTGGTTTCACGCCGAAGAGAAAGTGGTCACACAAGTTATCGTGTGCAGCTCGTGGTCTAGGGGCTAGCGTTGCTGCCTCTGGATCTTGGGATCCCGGGTTCGATTCCCGGACGGGTTGGGGATTTTCTCTGCCCGGGAACTGGGTGTTTGTGTTATCCTCATCATCATCATAATCATCATTTGTGAGAGTGACTAGATTGGATTGTGAAAAGAAAATGGACTGTGTAAAAATTGGCACTTTGTAAGTGCGCAGTTTAGCGCCCCACAAACCAAACATCATCATCAAACACAAGTTATCGTCCACTACCGAACATGCAGGCGAGTAAGCAGGAACAACGAGGAGTGATTCGATTTTTGACAGCGGAGGGAGCTGGAGGCCGTTATATGTATCGACAGATGAAGGCTGTGTACGGTGAGTACAGTCTGAGTTGTTCAAGTGTTGTGGGGTGGCGCAGACGATTCCTTGATGGGAGCGAGTCACTGGAAGACGATGCTCGTTCTGGACACGCTCATCGTGCCATCACACCGGAAATGGTTGAGGAAGTGAAAGCTTTAGTCTTGGACAACCGCGGACGAGATCGATCGGTGTTTTGACCTCTAACACAAGCTATTCGCGGATATCGATTCGCAACGGACGACGAAGTGTGTGACATGGTTCAGACCTGGATCCAACAGCGGCCTACTAGCTTCTTCAAGGATGGAATCGATCGGCTAGTGTCGCAATGGGATAAATGTGCCAACATTTTTGGCGACTATTTTTGAGTATGTGTCCTGTGTATAACTCCATTTTTGAGTTAATAAAATTGTTATCGTGACTTTACACTGGTGACCCGGTTTCATTTCAATGCCCGTTATAGATGATTAGAGTTGCAGTTCTCTGCGGCAGTTAGAGTGGCCACCAGAGTGAATTAGTGTTGTTACCAGGCCTGACTGGGTATAGAAGGGGCGTCAGTCGTTGAGTGATTAATATGAAGGACACGGAGATACCTCGTACGCCGGCGAGACAGCGTTATTAGCACCTGACAAAACTTGAAATGGACAGAACTTCCAATCTCGGTTAGGTCAGCTGGTTCAATCGTGCAATATCCAGATCTGTAGGGCATCTGGTTGTGATAGTGGCCCGATGTTGGGCTGCCTGGGAACGTGAGGGTATGCATACTCGTCGTAAACGTTAAGACAGACCACGTCTGACTGCCAGAAGGGAGTATCACTGTACTGTGCACCGAGCACATCGTAAACCTTTCACATCTGCTCCTGCCACCCGAGCAAAAGAAATGGACTCTCTTCAACGATGTGGTCATCCTGCACCATTGACTGGACTCTAGCAGCAGCCGGACTAGGGAATTACCGTGCTATATGTAGTGTACCGTTAACACCACAACATAAACGGCTGCCGTTTAGGGTGGTACTGTGACAAGGAATCATGGGCTGCCGATGATTCTGTCGCTGTGTGTTCAGTGATGAATCGCGGTTCTGCACTACCTCGGATGACCATCGTCGGAGAGTGTGGCGGCGACCTGGAGAGAGGTCCCATTCTTTCAATGCCTCTGGGAGTCGTAGTGGTGTTACTCTTGGCACCATGGTGTGGGTAGTCAACAGGTGTGGCTTCAGGTCGCGGCTGGGTGTGACAGGGACACTGACGACGCAATGGTGAGTCACGGACATCCTGCGCCTTCATGTCTTACCTCTCATTCGACAATATTGTGGTGTCATATTTCAAGAGGACAATGCTCGTCGACACATGGCGCGTGTCTCAATGAAATGTCTGCGAGATGGTGAGGTACTCTCGTGGCCAGCATGATTCTCAGGTGTGTCCCTAATGGAAGATGTGTGGGATTAGCTCGGGCGTCAGCTTCGTACCAGCGCCAAATATTATAGACCAGCTTGGCTCAGGCGAGGACACAACGGCATAATGAAAACCTTTCCAACCAAATCTGTGCAAGCATCCATGACTGAGGTGGTATAATGCCTTGCTGATAAGCGGGCTCATACTGCCAAGTTCTTTTTTAATTTGAATTGATTTTGTAATAACCGAAATACCATTATGTACCCTCTCAACCAGCGAATCTTCATTTCTTTTCCTTCTCCTTTCCTGGGTGTTTCACTTTTTTTGTCTGGCAGCGTATTTTTGTAAAAAGTCTTGTTGAAAGACACTCCGTCCACAATAAGTGGTTTAATTGCAACAATAAGAGAAGTCATCTGTTGAAACCCACATACCGCATTGAACACTATCACACTCTTGCAGACGTAATCGCAACGAAAAAGACTGAAGTAAGAGACATCTGTCAAACTCCGCCTCGAGGCCCCTCAGTGCATGACGTGATTATCGTGTTCTGCTTCCCTCAGCCCTTAAGTAGCGTCGCATAACTTGTAAGAATAGTGAACATATTAGAACGTCATATTCTGAGAGCTGATTGTCCAGAAATCCATTGGCACAAAATAATCAGTGAGGTACAGTACGCTTCAAAATCACGAATCTGAGAATTTCATGGGTATCTCTGTAACGAACATACTCCTACGCGTACAAATCGAACAGAAAGCTCCTGCTCTTTGGATGACAACCGAATTACTTCAAATAATGAACAACAGTGATGTTGCTCATAGACGTTCCATGTTAAATCCGAAGGCTGGCCACTATAAAAGGCACAGAAGATGTGAAACAGAGCGAAGAATTGTTGGCCGCGGTGGCCGAGCGGCTCTAGGCGCTTCAGTCCGGAACCGCGCGACTGCAGGTTCGAATACTGCCTCGGGCATGGATGTGTGTGACGTCATTAGGTTAGATAGGTTTAAGTAGTTCTAAGTCTAGGGGACTGATGACCTCAGATGTTAAGTCCCATAGTGCTCAGAGCCATTTGAACCATTTTTTGAGGAGTGAAGAATTAACCTTGTAATGTGAAGAACAGATTCGCTCGTTCCGTTGTCTGCAGCGAAACGAGCCCTGCGTTTGTGTGGAAGAACCTCGTTAACTTGGGCGTAGGACAGAAAAAATCAAATATTATTATTCTCGTCTAAGCTGTCAAACTGCATGAAGTTTTCACCAGTTTTCCGTCTCTATACTGCAAACAACTGTCACACGCAAGAATACTCAGTCTTCACGTCTAACCCTAACACTTTCCACACAAAATCCGTTACAATAAACGAGAAAACAGTCATTAGAATCTTTTATGAAGCGATAGTCAACGACTGTATCAGTATTATCGTGACCTTTCCATGATCAAGAACTTTGTGGATGCCTTAGTACCAGTCTTGACAGACATATTTTTCTGCTGTAAGTGTGATACACCTCATTCAATGCAAAATAAGCATAGTACGACCTATTCCTAAGAACAAAAACGAACAGTCACCTTACAAGCCGATTTAGCATCTTATTCGCTGTGCCCAAAAACCTGATATATATCGTCCACGACAAATTACTGAGTAGTTACGCAAATTCAACTTGGCAACTACTGCAGTTATGTTAAGGTAACTATTTACCTGGAATATTCCGTAGATAACACATGCCATATTACCGATACTTTTGAACTGTCAGGAACTTTGATATACTGTTCAGAAAATGGAGACAGCTAAAATTTTTAGATATTGTCCTGATGAAATCTGAAAACTACTTCAAAAACAGACAGCAGGGTGTTATCCGTGGAATGAGGAGTCGTCCTGAAAGCATGTTTTCTCAAGAGTCTCGCAGGAATCAGACCTGAGCCTACTATTGTTTTCCCCGTATGTCAATGACATCTCGTCACTTCTGTCCTCCTATCAAAATTATTTCTATACCAACGGCCTCCAACTTCACTTAATTGCTAGATGTGAAAAATCAATACTGTCATCGCGCAACACCAAGTACTTAAAATACACGCAAATAAGTAACAAGTAATTTTAATATCAAATCAGTACCAATCTTTAAACATGGCAACAGAAAAGATTGTAACAACTACAGAGGTATCTCTTTAATCAGCGTTGAGGGTAAAATATTCTCAGGTATTGTTGAAAGGAAAGTGCGAGTATTAGTTGAGGACAAATTGGATGAAAGTCAGTCTGGGTTTAGGCCTCTTAGAGGTTGTCAGGACCAGATCTTTAGCTTACGCCAAATAATGGAGAAGTGTTACGAGTGGAACAGGGAATTGTATCTATGCTTTATAGATCTAGAAAAAGCATATGACCGGGTTCCTAGGAGGAAGTTATTGTCTGTTCTACGAGATTGTGGAATAGGAGGCAAACTTTTGTGAGCAATTAAAGGTCTTTCCATAGATAGTCAGGCAGCAGTTAGAGTTGACGGTAAATTGAGTGCATGGTTCAGAGTAGTTTCAGGGGTAAGACAAGGCTGCAACCAATCTCCACTGTTGTTCATATTATTTATGGATCATATGTTGAAAACAATAGACTGGCTGGGTGAGATTAAGATATGTGAACACAAAATAAGCAGTCTCGCATATGCGGATGACTTAGTTCTGATGGCAGATTCGACTGAAAGTTTGCAAAGTAATATAAGGACTATGGTGTGAAGATTAGCATCTCCAAAACGAAAGTAATGTCAGTGGGAAAGAGATATAAACGGATTGAGTGCCAAATAGGAGGAAACAAGTTAGAACAGGTGGACGGTTTCAAGTACTTAGGATGCATATTCTCACAGGATGGCAACATAGTGAAAGAACTGGAAGCAAGGTGTACCAAAGCTAATGCAGTGAGCGCTCAGCTACGGTCTACTCTCTTCTGCAAGAAGGAAGTCAGTACCAAGACTAAGTTATCTGTGCACCGTTCAATCTTTCGACCAACTTTGTTGTATGGGAGCGAAAGCTGGGTGGATTCAGGTTACCTTATCAGTAAGGTTGAGGTTACGGATATGAAAGTAGCTAGGATGATTGCAGGTACTAGTAGATGGGAACAATGGTAGGAGGGTGTCCACAATGAGGAAATCAAAGAAAAACTGGGACTGAGCTCTATAGATGTAGCAGTCAGGGCGAACAGGCTTAGATGGTGGGGTCATGTTACACGTATGGGAGAAGCAAGGTTACCCAAGAGACTCATGGCTTCAGCAGTAGAGGGTAGGAGGAGTCGGGGTAGACCAAGGAGAAGGTTAAGAATGATTTTAAAGTAATAGGCTTAACAGTAGAAGAGGCACCAATGTTAGCGCGGAATACGGGATCTTGGGGGAATTTTATAAGGGGGACTATGCTCCAGACTGAACGCTGAAAGGCATAATTAGTCTTAAATGATGATGATGATTATGACGATCAGTACCAACTTAGTTAGAACACCACGAACAATTGCCTGACGTTCTTCTCGGTCGTGTACCAGTACCACTGCAGAAAACAACGAAGACCTTACGTGTAACTTTGGATGAGCAGATAATACACGAACAGGAAGTCTCCCATTTGCTTCTGTGCCCTCCAGAAGTTTCGAAAATCTCTCCACAGGATGTGAAACGTACTCTTGTACAATCACTCGTTCTCCCGGACCTCAAGTACTGCGATGTAATCCAACACGACACAACTAGAGAAAACTCTCAAGCCGGCCGCGGTAGCCGAGCGGATCTAGGCGCTTCAGTCCGGAACCGCGCGACTGCTACGGTCGCAGGTTCGAATCCTGCCTCGTGCATGGATGTGTGTGATGGCCTTAGGTTAGTTAGGTTTAAGTAGTTCTAAGTTCTAGGGGACTGATGACCTCAGATGTTAAGTCCCATAGTGCTCAGAGCCATTTGAACCATTTTTTGAAAACTCTCAATGGTTGACAGTTGAAGTTAACGGGTAACTGTTCGTGTGGATCACAAACTTTTCTTGAGCGATTTACGCTCACGGTGGCGAGACAAGTTTGACCACTGCATCAAGCTCACATAAAGGAAGCGCATGTTATAAATCAATTCACCTAAATTTCAATCAAAGATTCTAACGGCTGATGAAATTACGAATCGAATGACCGCAATCACAGATCGCTTAGGTGCATATTGAGCAAGTATATACATTTAATACGCAAAATTCTGCCCGCAAATTAATTACGAAATTATGAAATTACCAATGTGTTGTGGAAGGATAGGAGTATGAGATAGTGATGTCAGAATAACTATGTGATTACCAAAAATCAGACTGATTAAAAATCTCAATATGGAATTTTCCATTAGGAAACGGTGTTTCCGATCCACGCGATTGCGCAGAGAGATCTTTGTCCACGTGTCCTCGTGGTGACTCCACGTAGAGACGATGCGTCCGCCTTACAGACGCAGCAGGGTAGACAATGCAACATCCCTACATGGCTGGCAATTTGTGCTGTGTTTTTAGCATGGGAAGTGCACTACCACGCTTATGAAACTATCGGATACCCCCTGCTCTGCCTCATTCATTTCCACTCCCATGACGTTGCTCATTCGTTTTTCGTTTCCTCTCTTTGTCCATTTACGCAGCAGTCTGCTGCTACGCTAGATAGCAGCATGCTCTAACCTTCATTTCAGTGGAGTCAGAACTGCAGAGTCCAGCCTTGCAATACATTCAGTCGCGTCCTAAGAATATATCATCGATCAACGGCAGAGATTTATTTATTATTGTGTCAGAAGGGCAAAGTATACAGGGTGGTCCATTGATAGTGACCGGGCCAAATATCTCACAAATAAGCATAAACGAGAAAACTACAAAGAACAAAACTCGTCTAGCTCGAAGGGGAAACCAGATGGCGCTATGGTTGGCCCGCTAGATGGCGCTGCCATAGGTCAAACGGATATCAACTGCTTTTTTTTTTTAAATGGGGACCCCCATTTTTATTACATATTCGTGTAGTACGTAAAGAAATGTGAATGTTTTAGTTGGACCACTTTTTTCGCTTTGTGATAGATGATGCAGTAATAGTCACAAACATATAAGTACGTGGTATCACGTAACATTCCGCCAGTGCTGACGGTATTTGCTTCAGTGATACATTATCCGAGTTAAAATGGACCGTTTACCAATTGCGGAAAAGGTCGATATCGTGTTGATGTATGGCTATTGTGATCAAATGCCCAACGGGCGTGTGCTATGTTTGCTGCTCGGTATCCTGGACGACATCATCCAAGTGTCCGGATCGTTCGCCGGATAATTACGTTATTTACGGAAACAGAAAGTGTTCAACCACATGTGAAACGTCAACCACGACCTGAAACAAATGAGGATGCCCAAGTAGGTGTTTTAGCGGCTGTCGCGGCTAATCCGCACATCAGTAGCAGACAAATTGCGCGAGATCTGGAATCTCAAAAACGTCGGTGTTGAGAGTGCTACATCAACATCGATTGCACCCGTACCATATTTCAATGCACCAGGAATTGCATGGCGACGACTTTGAACGTGGTGTACAGTTCTGCCACTGGGCACAACAGAAATTACGGGACAATGACAGATTTTTGCACACGTTCTATTTATCGACGAAGCGTCATTCACCAACAGCGGTAACGTAAACCGGCATAATATGCACTATTGGGCAACGGAAAATCCACGATGGCTGCGACAAGTGGAACATCAGCGACCATGGCGGGTTAATGTATGGTGCGGCATTATGGGAGGAAGGATAATTGGTCCCCATTTTATCGATGGTAATCTAAATGGTGCAATGTATGCTGATTTCCAACGTAATGTTCTACCGATGTTACTACAAGATGTTTCACTGCATGCCAGAATGGCGATGTACTTCCAACATGATGGATGTGCGGCACATAGCTCGCGCGCGGTTGAAGCGGTGTTGAATAGCATATTTCATGGCAGGTGGATTGATCGTCTAAGCACCATACCATGGCCCGCACGTTCACCGGATCTGACGTCCCCGGATTTCTTTCTGTGGGGAACGTTGAAGGATATTTGCTATCGTGATCGACTGACAACGCCTGACAACATGCGTCAGCGCATTTTCAATGCATGTGCGAACATTACGGAAGGCGAACTACGCGCTGTTGAAAGGAATGTCGTTACACGTATTGCCAAATGCATTGAGGTTGACGGACATTATTTTCAGCATTTATTGCATTAATGTGGTATTCACAGGTAATCTCGCTGTAACAGCATGCGTTCTCAGAAATGATAAGTTCATAAAGGAACATGTATCACATTGGAACAACCGAAATAAAATGTTCTAACGTATCTTCGTTCTGTATTTTAATTTAAAAACCTACCTGTTACCAACTGTTCGTCTAAAATTGTGAGTGATATGTTTGTGGCTATTACAGCGCCATCTATCACAAAGCCAAAACAGTGGTCCAACTAAAACATTCATATTTCTTTACGTACTACACGAATATGTAAAAAAATGGGGTTTCCAATTTTTAAAAAAGCACAGTTGATATCCGTTTGACCTATGGCGCGCAGTTGATATCCGTTTGACCTATGGCAGCGCCATCTAGCGGGAAAACCATAGCGCCATCTGGTTTCCCCCAGCAAGCTAGACAAGTTTCGTTCTTCGTAGTTTTTTTGTTCGACGCTTATTTCGTGAGATATTTGGCCCGGTCACGATCATAGGACCACCCTGTATAATCAACAGAAGGAAATAGATCGTTGACTCAGTTGACACATTGGTTAAACAGAAAGTGGCCAGGGCGAGTGCATTCGGTATCGCTTTCATCTGGTCTTTCATGGTGCATGTGTCTGAGCTGTTAAAGCGCTCCCTTTCAACAGTACTTCTGTCTTGCAATTGCAATGCAGCTTAACAACGCATTTTGAGTGACAATGCGCTCATCATCACGTTGTAAAACCTTAAAGTACACACACACACACACACACACACACACACACACACACACACACACAAAATCAAGCGAACGCGCACGTCATCCAATACATTTCCTTTGCAAAAACAGACATAATGTCTTACGGGATAACCGCAATCAGTGATTTTATAATGTTACTTAAAATCCGTCTTGATTGCAAATTTTTTTTTTATTATTCATATGACCGGTTTCGGTTCATTCAGAACCATCTTCAGATCTGATATTTCAGTTACAGGAGTAACCCGTCCAAATCAGCAACTTTCACATGCTACGTCACATGTGACGTAGCATGTGACGTAGCATGTGAAAGTTGCTGATTTGGACGGGTTACTCCTGTAACTGAAATATCAGATCTGAAGATGGTTCTGAATGAACCGAAACCGGTCATATGAATAATAAAAAAAAATTTGCAATCAAGACGGATTTTAAGTAACATTACAATACATTTCCCTTGCAAGCGGCTGTTGAGGAAATCCCAGACATTAGTGATGTAGCACGACGGTGCTCCATCTTGAACTGTACGCTCCGTCCTTGTCAATCTGGTCAATCTGCGACGATAAAAACACGCCAGCATATATAAACACATTAATTTGTTTTTTCTCTTGGAAACAGGGAGGGCCGAAAACTTTGTTTTTGCTCACTGTATAAAAGAAGTTAGCTTACGGGCTGTCACGAACACGTTTCAAGGTTTGTCTTACATTTTCGCTGCCCCAAATCCTACAGTCGTGTTTATGGGGTTTGGGTTGTTTGGAGGACGAGACCAGACAGCGAGGTCATCGGTCTCATCGGATTACGGAAGGACGGGGAAAGAAGTCGGCCGTGCCCTTTCAAAGGAACCATCCCGGCATTTTCCTGGAGAGATTTAGGGAAATCACGGAAAACCTAAATCAGGATGGCCGGACACGGGATCCAAACGTCGTCCTCCCGAATGCGAGTCCAGTGTGCTAGCCACTGCGGCACCTCGCTCGGCCGTGTTTATGAAATTTACCGCTTAACTTAAAAGTCGACTATCACCAAAGAGGTATCCAATGAATTATTTATCTTTATCCTATCGAAGTAAAATTTCTGAAGAAGAGTCCTTACGACCAGTCCTTCATGAACCCTAAGTGTGTTTCAGTTCATGCGCCGTTGTTAATTTGTACAGTTTGGGATTCGTTAGTCTTCTTAACAAACGACAAATAGTTAGATGTGAGAAGCCCCTGTTGGGTCGATTCTGTTCAACTGTCGACGAAACTCTGCCTCACTTGATTTACAATGTTGTCAGACAGAAGCGGTCGATTGAGTATTTCTTATAGGTTACCGGGCAACCAATATCAATGGCAACCCTGCATGGAGGATATCTAACGTACTCAGTAGAAAAATTACACTGTAGAGTTGTCGCAGATTTCGATTCTTCAAATCAAAAGACACAGTGACCACAATCGGGACCCGTGAAGGCAGCCATCTCTGTTGCAACTGTGGCTAGTGCTCGCGGTGGTGTGATTTGTTCTAGCTTACTACGTGAGACAAAAATTCAATTATTTTGTTACAAAATTACGCCAAGACTAGGTCTATAAATCGTATGAATAAGTTTGTATGAAGTTTCAAATTTGTAAAGCCATATTAGAAACTGCTTGTATTATTAATTGTAAAAGTTCGACCCAACTACAGTTATTTTACACTTAATAAAGGGAATCAGTTAGCTTAAGACAGTGAAGGGACGACTACTAGACGTCACCTTGGCGTCGGCCCCCGCGGGGGCCGCCGTGTTCCTGCTGGGGGAGCCCTTGGAGCGCCGCCGCCTGGACGGGCTGCCGGCCGGGCTGCGCGTGTACCGCAGCGGGCTGAGCCGGGAGCTGCGCGCGCCGCCCTCCGCCTCCACCTCCGCCTCCGCCGCCGTCTCCGCGTCAGCCTCCGCCCCCGCGTCCGGCGGAGGCGTCTTGCTGGCAGTGGGCACCGCGATCGACGACCGCCGCCGGCCCGCATCCCCACTGTTGCTTCGCCGCCGCACCCTGCAGCGTAAGCCGACTAATGAAAGTATGCTCCCCAGGAAAGCGTGCTGGAGCCACTCGTCTTACCAAAGTATATAAATACACTACTGGCGATTAAAATTGCTACACCACGAAAATGACGTGCTACAGACGCGAAATTTAACCGACAGGGAGAAGATGCTCTGATATGCAAATGATTAGCTTTTCAGAGCATTCACACAAGGTTGGCGCCGGTGGCGACACCTACAACGTGCTGACATGAGGAAAGTTTCCAACCGATTTCTCATATACAAAAAGCAGTTGACCGCCGTTGCCAGGTGAAACGTTGTTGTGATGCCTCGTGTAAGGAGGATAAATGCGTACCATCACGTTTCCGACTTTGATAAAGGTCGGATTGTAGTCTATCGCGATTGCGGTTTATCGTATCGCGACATTGCTGCTCGCGTTGGTTGAGATCCAATGACTGTTAGCAGAATATGGAATCGGTGGGTACAAAAGGGTAATAAGGAACGCCATGCTGGATCCCAACGGCCTCGTATCACTAGCAGTCGAGATGACAGACATCTTATCCGAATGGCTGTAACGGATCGTGCACCCACGTCTCGATCCCTAAGTCAACAGATGGGGAAGTTTGCAAGACAACAACCATCTACACGAACAGTTCGGCGACGTTTGCAGCAGCATGGACTATCAGCTCGGAAACCATGGTTGCGGCTACCCTTGACGCTGCATCACAGACAGGAGCGCCTGCGATGGTGTACTCAGCGACGAACCTGGGTGCACGAATGGCAAAACGTCATCTTTTCGGATGAATCCAGGTTCTGTTTACAGCATCATGATGGTCGCAGCCGTGTTTGGTGACATGGCGGTGAACGCACATTTGAAGCGTGTATTCGTCATCGTCATACTGGCGTATCACCCGGCGTGATGGTATGGGGTGCCATTGGTTACACGTCTCGGTCACCTCTTGTTCGCATTGACGGCACTTTGAACAGGGATCGTTACATTTCAGATGTGTTACGACCCGTGGCTCTACCCTTCATTCGATCCCTGCGAAACCCTACATTTCAGCAGGATAATGCACGACTAGATGCTTGCAGGTCCTGTACGGGCCTTTCTGGATACAGAAAATGTTCGACTGCTGCTCTGGCCAGCACATTCTCCAGATCTCTCACCAATTGAAAACGTCTGGTCAATGGTGGCCGAGCAACTGGGACGTCACAATACGCCAGTCACTACTCTTGATGAACCGTAATATCTTGTTGAAGTTGCATGGGCAGCTGTACCTGTACACGCCATCCAAGCTCTGTTTGACTCAATGCCCAGGCGTATCAAGGCCGCTATTACGGGCAGAGGTGGTTGTTCTGGGTACTGATTTCTCAGGGCCTATGCACTCAAATTGCGTGAAAATGTAATCGAATGTCAGTTCTAGTATAATATATTTCTCCAATGAATACCCGTTTATCATCTGCATTTCCTCCTGGTGTAGCAATTTTAATGGCCGGTAGTGTACATAGCCTATGACACAGCCACCTATTTCTTTCCACGTAGCATAATATAACGTATAAAACGACAATATTTGCTAATAATGAAAAGATTCTTAAAGAAATTTTGTGTGTTATATAACAATGGAAATATTACTACATCTTGAGCAAACACAAATTAGTCTTGTTTTACGTCCAAACGTGTTTCGGTGGAATCTCGCCGTCATCACGGGGTTCATTTATTTTCTATTAAATAACGTATCAAAAAATTGTAGGCATTATACATGTAGTCTTGAGATGAAGTCACTTACATTTATAAAATTACTAGCCTTTTCCCTGCAGCTTCACTCACATGTACAATCAACACATATCGATCACACCTCTTCCTCCTCCCTCTGTCTGTCCACATCTTCGTATCTTCTCTCTCTCTCTGTCTGTCTCTCCTCCCCCTCGATTTGTCCATTTCCTCCATCCTGTCTCTCTGACCTTATCTTCCTCCCTCCTCCCTCTGACCATGGCCTCCTCTCCCTCTCTCTTTCCATCTTCACCTGCCCCAGCTTAACCTGTCCCCAGCTATGCTCATCAGCATGTATAGCCCCTGAAATACAGTTCAATAAAGCAGGTCAATACTAGTCCTACAGCATGCAGGGCAGGCTACACATCATGGGCTTGAAAATCATCTATTTGACGCTGCCATACAGGTCGTCACACAAAGCAGATCAATAAAGTAGACTGATACTACTCCAACACAACACGTCTCTAATGTAGGGTAGCCTGCATATCGGGTCCGAACAACGGTTTATTGCTCGTGGCATGTAGCCCCCCCCCCCTCCAAAAAAAAAGAAAGCAGGTCACTTGACAGACTGATACAGTTCCCACACAACATGGCTGTCATGTGGGGTAGCCTATACACCAGAGGCTCACAAAAACACGTTTCTGCCTGTACCTTCGTTGCTATTGGAACTAGGAGTGTATACAACCTACAGTGCTGATACTCAAGACACCTGCTGTTTCTGTGCCAACTTTGGTTGAAACTAACCCACATGTTTGGGAGGAGATGTGCTTATATAACATAAAAGATTAACAGAAAAAATACAGGGTGCCTAGATTGGAATGGTCAGTATTCAGAGAGATGATATGAATAGCCATTTGAAGCAACAAGGTCTTGTAAACATAGAACCTAAAACGCATACCTTAAGAGCTATAGGCACTTCTTCAACCTTGATACTGTGAAACAAATCCCTTCCATTGCAAGGCCTTTTTTCCCATATTTTGAGAAAAAATATCCACTAAACCAAGAGTCTAAAGTGCATACCTTAAGAGCAATGACCATTTGTTCATTTTCACTACGGTGAAACACATCTCTTCTACAGAACAAGTGCTCATAGCTCTTAAGGTATGCGGTTTAGAGTCCATGTTCACTAGACGTTCTTGCTTAGAAGTAACGTTGATGTCATATCCCTAAATATTGACCATTCCTGCTGGGACAGTTTATATACCTTAGTATCACAAACTGATGTTTATGTGACCGTCTGACATTTTTAGTAAAGATAATATTTGTTCCAGTCTGTCATCTGCAATTAACCAAGATCTTTCAACATAATGTTAGACGCATTTACCAACATGTTGGGCCTAAAACAAAAAAAATGCCTTACACCGCTTTGTTAGTATTGGATTGTAGTCCTGTCATTAGGTTACATAATGCTGTTAACACTCATTTCTTGTTTTGGTTGTAAGTAGGCTGTTTAGGTTTCTATGTTGGTAACGCCACGTAGCGCTCTGTATGAAAATCACTGGCAGTGCTGTGTGCAGTCTGTGGCTGGTTTGCTTTGTTGTCCGCCAGTGTAGTGTTGGGCTGTTAACAGCGAGTAGCGTTGCGCAGTTGGAGGCGGGCCGTCAGCAGTGGTGGATGTGGTTAAGTGAGATGGCGGATTTTTGAGAATGGATAATCTGGAGGTGTGTCCATCAGAAACAGTACATTTGTACGAATGGATGTCATGAACTGCTATATATATTATGACTATTAAGGTAAATACATTGTTTGCACTCTATCAAAATCTTTCATTTGCTAACTATGCCTATCAGTAGTTAGTGCCTTCAGTAGTTTGAATCTTTTATTTAGCTGGCAGTAGTGGCGCTCGCTGTATTGCAGTAGTTCGAGTAACGAAGATTTTTGTGAGGTAAGTGATTTGCGAAACGTATAGGTTAATGTTAGTCAGGGCCATTCTTTTGTAGGGATTTTTGAAAGTCAGATTGCGTTGCGCCAAAAATACTGTGTGTCAGTTTAAGCACAGTCATGTATAATTTTTCTAAGGGGACGTTTCATGGTCTTTAACGATCATTTGTTAGAGTGAAGTAACATTTTTCGAAAATGTTGTGAGGATTTGTTGTTTATAATGGGCTTTTTAAACTGGCGACTTTTTGTCGATTCATCTTTTTGATGCCTCTACAGGAGATGTAAACTATTCTTAGTAACACGCATTGCCAGTGTGTGCGAGGCTGGCCGGTGTGGCCGAGCGGTTCTAGGCGCTACAGTCTGGAACCTCGCGACCGCTACGGTCGCAGGTTCGAATCCTGCCTTGGCCATGGATGTGTGTGATGTCCTTAGGTTAGTTAGGTTTAATTAGTTCTAAGCTCTAGGGGACTGATGACCTCAGATGTTAAGTCCCATAGGGCTCAGAGCCATTTGAACTATTTAATAAGTTGTAAATAATAGATTTCAGCTATCAGTCGTCCTCTCGAAATTTTATTGGCAGATCTAGATTTCAGCTAGAAACTAGCCATTCTGAATGCACTATCATTTTTGATCAATGCATGTAATGCCTGTTGGTCGGGCTTCATCCACAATTCATTAAATACTCAATTTAATAAGTGGACGTGCGACATTAGTGTGTCAACGTTGTTGTGTCACAAATCGCAGTGGAGTAACATCTCTAAGTTAGATATAGAAGACATTCTCCAGAATGTTTCAATCGACAAAAAGTGGGTGCGAAGTTTGTCCGCAGACCTGGACTTCCGATAAAAAAAAAAAAACTATGATGCGCGGAAGCTTGCTGCAACTTGACTGAATTTTGAAAATCATTAAGTCAAACGAAAAAAAGACGGAACCACCATAAAACGACAAAATGCAGGAATTTACAAGAAGGGCCAATGGTCTGGAGACATAGTCGACATTCAAGCCAACTTGATGCGGGAGTTAAACTACATCTCAAAGATGGACTTTTCCGACGGTGTCACATGGCTGCATGGACGTTGTTGTACTAGAGTGGAGGAGACGGTGTAGAACAGCTAAAGTATTATGAACCACCGCCTTAAAGTTTACCGTTTATTAATCCAATCTCGAAACATTTTGGACTAACTAGGCAAAATGATGAGCTACGCTGTTACCGGTATTCCCTGAGAGCCGCGCGGCTCGCTTCGACCCCTTGATAGCACGGTCTTGTGAACATTATTTGCCGGAGTGCCGCTCGGCAGCGGGACTAGAGCGCCTCCGCGTTGCAGTCAGGAGGGAGTGCTCCGAACGGCTAGGGCTAGACAGGAACCGCGGAGTTAGGCGGAAGTGATACCAACGAGGCATCGGTGTGGCAGTGGTTTGGGAGGGCTGTGTTAACGTTGGCGCAGGAGCGCGTTTCGGCTTGCCGGTGTGAGCTACATGTCGGGCACTGAGGCGGATCCGCTATTTGTCTCTGGCAACATATGAGGTGCGACAATAAAATATTGTGACTTATGTGAAAAAAAATGTTGCTTACCGTTGTAGTCAAGTTTAGTGTTGTCTCCTTCAAAGTAGTTCCCGTCTGATTTTCCAGCGCTTCTGCCATTGATGGTAAAATTTCTGGAACTCATCTTTTGTAATATCCTCCAAAACCCTCGTCATAGCTTTTTGGATATCTTGTGTTGTTTGAAAATCGTGTCCCTTGACCGCTGTTTGAGTCTTGTAAATAGAAAAAAGTCGCATGGAGCGATATCTGGTGAATAATGTGGCTGTGGTACTACTGAAATTTGTTTTGAGGTTAAAAATTGCTGTACTGACAGAGCAGTATGGGATGGCGCTTTCTCATACCAAGATCTTCAGTTATTACTAGACGAACCGTTTCTCGATTGATGTTTAGTTCTT
Source organism: Schistocerca cancellata (assembly GCF_023864275.1). NCBI lineage: Eukaryota > Metazoa > Arthropoda > Insecta > Orthoptera > Acrididae > Schistocerca > Schistocerca cancellata. Next base: position 826,983,474 of record NC_064627.1, on the reverse strand, counting down.
ATACAATCAAGTTCACGGATGATCTTCGATCAAATCGTACGAATTCACGCATCCTGGCCAAGTTGACATCCGTCCGTGAGGTTGATGGTCGTCCACTGTGGTCTTCATCTTCAACATTCGTTCTGCCTTCACTAAAAATTTTATGCCAACGAAAAACTTGATCTCTTGACATAACCTCCTCTCCAAAAGCCTTCTGAAGCTTACTGTCAGCTGTCGTCGCGTTTTCACCCAAGAGGTTCCATTTCCGTGTCGAGGGACACAAACACGTGTTAGCTTATTACAGCACAACTAACGACTGAGCAGTTGCCTCGATGTGCCGCTTGGACTAGAAGCAGTTTATAGACCAAGGTCAAAGATATTGTGCCTACGCAAGCCTGCAGGGTTGCCACATCTTGCAAAGAAAATCAGTCTCATTACTTTATTGTCGCACCTAGTATGTCCTGGGAAGCAAGCAAATGTGAGACCACCGAGACCTTGTACTCGTTACTGTTCCCTGACATTTGCGAACGACCAGTTCCTGTTGTTACACACTTCGTGAGCACTTTCAGACTTTGTTTTGCGTTGTGGTTTTTTGGTGACTTGTAGTGAAGCTACTTCCTGAACTTCCCTGCAGTGCTTTCAACAGAGGTTGAATTTTGTGTTTCACATGAGTGCTTGCGGTCGTTAATTTGTGCACAATTATTGTGTTTCTGGAGGCAAAGCATCCTACCAGAATTTGAAAACTGTTATTTATACTTCCGCTCTACAGGAAGTTGGGTATGTTTCCAGATGCTCCCCAAAAAAGAAAAGAAAGGGAGAGCGTTTCTTAGCTTAAGCTTAAGGCAAATAACAAGTAATAGTGAAATTCCTAAATGAGCTAGTGAGCTTAAATTACTCTTCCCTATTATTTGAGTTGATACAGTGTTAAGGACCATGGCTGCCGTATTACAGTTAGCTGTCCTTAAGAGTTTCGAATTTCCTGAAACGCTATTTGGAGCTTCCTGTATTGCTAATTGTGTAGCTTACGTTAAGTATTGATAGTGGTTAAGCCCTCCGTATGCTTGTTACATCGTGACCTCAGGAATGTGAGTGTACTAACACTTTAATTGTAAGCGTGATCGGGAGCTGAACTTCCTGCTCTGCACTATTTCTTTTCCTACAACACCCTATAATTTGCAGGTCGGATTATGGTAACCTGTTTCCCTTAGTAGTTGCGGCTTCCTGAAATTTCTCCCAAGCCACAGTTATAATCCTGGCGATATTTATAAAACGTCTGAAGTGGCTATTTAAGCTCAAGATAGCATGGGACGTTCAAAAGTAATCTATGAGTTTTACATAATGAATCAAAAGTAAACTAAAGTTGTTTATTTTTAATAATACTTAAGGAAATTTTACGCATTTGGTACTGAGAAGCGCTAAGCAAATCCACTGTTAGAATTGGCCTTTGTTCTGTCCAGCCTGATTTCTTTTACTACCACGCAGATATTGCTTGGCATTCCTTTCTGGGTGTATATTGCTTTGTGCATTATTCGGCCAGTAACTGTGTAATCTAATTTTAGTTTTAGTTTCTTATCCATTTCTGTAATGTCTTGTCTGAGCCGGCCGGTTGTTAGCTTGCTTTGGCGGGCGGCCCCGGTCGTTGTACCTCGAGCCATTGTGTCGGCCTCTGTGAGAGCAGTAATGTCACTAACTCTTCGTACTGAGTTTGGAATAATTTAAACAACTGATTTAAGCAGTGCGTGACTGTATTCACCACAGATTTTGTTGTTTCATGCCTGAATAATTCTTTTACCAAATCATTTAACTCCAAGGATTTAAAGAGTAAAAAGTTTTAATTCGTTGACGCTTCTACCAAGTTATTTAATTCCAAATTTGTGATGTTACTTTTTTCATTTGTCAAATCAATTAATTTCACAGATTTGGAACAAAATGATGATACTGGAATAAAGATAGAGCCATGTGGTTGAATTGGTGCAAAGTAAAAGAACAGAACTTCTAAGAGGTGTTTTGGAAACAATTCCTTTTGTTGTTTTAATTGCTTCACTAAGTTGATTGCTATCTCTAAACTGAAGAAGGAAATTACTTGACATGTTTAGGTGTATAGTTTTATCAAATAAATTTCTTATTACTGTTCTTGAACTGTGAATGGTGCTGTTGTCGTTTTTCCCTTGGGTCAGTCATCTCACTCCACAGTCGAGTGTGCTGAATCTTAGAGTTGCCTGTGAAAAGTATACACTAGAATCTCAGTAGCCACTCCTCTTGAAAAGCCACTCCATGTGAACAGCAATGGATTAGCCAGGAATCTCCCAGGAATCCTGTATGAAGAATTAGATCCGGTTTTCACGGTGACGAATGCGTCTCCTGATTTGTTTGTAGTTGAAGGTGTTACTCTGTGAGGCGAGGCCAAAATGGTAGCATGATGTATTTATGTGGGACGAGACCGTAAGGGTGCACAGAACACCAATGAGAGCAACTCCAGTGACAAACATGGTTACAGTTCCATATCAAAAGACCAAGAAACGGCGTGTACTCGGCTAGTACAGGAATGGAGTGCTGATCTGTGAGGGTGGGTGGGGCGGAGAGGCCAGTGGGTGGCCTACCTGGCCTGCGTGGGGCTGCGGCCGCCCGCCTTGCGCTCGCGGATGCGGCGCACGCGGCGCGGCGAGCTGCCGGACGGCGCCGCCCCCGCCGCCGCCCCCGCTGCCGGTCCCGCCCCCGCCGCCTCCTGCCGGCCGCTGCTCTCGTCCGACGTGCCGCCGCCGGCTACTGCGGGCCCCACTACCGCCGCCACAGCTGCGGTCGCCACCGCGGTGTCGCCCCCTCCGCCTCCGCCTCCGCCTCCGCCGCCATTGCCGCCCCCCGGCGCCGCCCCCTCCGGCGGGCTGTGGCCTGGCGTGGAGCGCTGCAGCGGCGCCGCCCAGTCGTCCGCGCGGAAGCCCTCGTGCATGGCGGGGCTCCGCACCATGCCCGCTGCCAAGCACTTCTTCGCCTGCAACAGTGACGCTCTTCTGAAGTCCGCTTTACACCGAAGCGAACACAGTGTAAGTAGGCTGTTTAGGTTCTTATGTTGGTAGCGCCATGTAGCGCTCTGTGTGAAAATCACTGACTGTGCTGTGTCCAGTAGACTTGGCCACTGTTTCTATGTTTCGATACAGTGTATCGATACCTATAACTGTTTCAGTGTTTCGGAACGGCTATGGTTCACTGTTTCGAAACAGCGGTGTGTCGTTCCGCCCCTGTCTCGGATCTCGAGCCAGACACAGAAACTGTATCGTTGTTTCAAAATAAGACTGTTTCAGTCCACCTGCGCTTGGAACGGAGTAATTGTATCGAAACAGTGCTGTTTCATTCCGCTCTGTGTCGGACGAGATTGGGGCTCGGCACAGGTACTGAAACACAACATACCACTTCATGAAACACTTTCAAGAGTGTCGAAATCTTTAGACAAGCAATAGCATGAAGCTTAAGATTTCCGAAAATAAAGCTTCGTTTCTAGCTGACTGTCCTATTCCGAAATGGCGTTACATCTGCTTTATAAACACTAACCAAACAATAAAACAACGCATACTATTCACATTCAAAATAATAAATATGTGAAAATCATTCAGTTAAATTACACTTTTTTTATAACATACGCTTCTCTGTTCATGTACAGTAATCATATTAAGAAACGCAAGTAAGGCTACTACATTTTAAATAAAAAAAGGCGTAGAGTGACAGTTATTAGACATGTACATAAATTTGATGTAGGTATAATTGCAAACAATCTGTTTGACATATCACTGATAGTGTAATGGTGAACGGGAAGTATCGTAATTTATAGTAACGGTTCGAAAAACCTTGAAACACAAAGAATTTTTCTGTTATATTTTGTTATTTATTCAAATTATTTGGCGTTATTTGTGAGTCTATAGTCACTGTGTCTATTATCCACAATGATTCCCTTTGTGTGCATGGAAATTAGCAGGATGGGTACATTAGCCATACTAATGGAATGTGGGAATCCCAGTAGCATATCTGTTGTTTCTGCAGTTCGCTCCCACCTCCAGTTCCGTTCGTGGTGGTTCTTCTGTCTTCAGCGAAGGCTTTCCTCAGCCAATTGAAAAGTATGAAAGTCACATGAAACAAAAGCAGCGCATTTGCTGCAGGAAATACGAAACTGCCAAGACGCCTAAGTGATAGTTTCATACTTTCTGCGATGTGATTAGCGCTCTCGCACCTCATTTGTGTTTATATGGACATACTTATACAGTAGACATTCAAGATGATAAAATGTGTAGGTTTATTAGATTACAAAACACAAACTGTTTCACTGTTTCGAAACACCGTATCGGAACATTATATTGTACTGTTTCATTTGTTTCGAAACATTTACGTGTTTCAGTTTGCCCATCTCTAGTGTGCAGTCTGTGGCATTGTTGGAATATTTGCTATTGTAGCGTTGGGCAATTGGATGTGAACAGTGCGTAGCGTTGTGCAGTTGGAGGTGAGCCGCCAACAGTGGTGGATGTGGGGAGAGAGATGGCAGAATTTTGAGAGCGGACGATCTGGACGTGTTTCCATCAAAAAGAGTAAATTTGTAATACATTGTTTGTTCGCTACCAAAATCATCCATTTGCTAACTATGCCTATCAGTAGTTAGTGCCTTCAGTAGTTAGAATCATTTAGTTAGCTGACAGTATTGGCGCTCGCTGTATTCCAGTAGTTCGAATAACGAAGATTTTTGTGAGGAAAGTGATTCATGAAAGGTATAGGTTATTGTTAGTCAGGGCCATTCTTTTGTAGGGATTACTGAAAGTCAGATTGCGTTGCGCTAAAAAATATTGGGTGTCAGTTTAGTGTTGATGGGAATAAGAGAGAAATGTCTCAGTATGTTCAGTTTTGCTCAGCCGTTTGAAAATCAAATAACGAAGTGGTTTACCAGCACAGTCATTCATAAATTTATAATTTTCTAAGGGGACGTTACAACAGGTCAACGTGCAACAGTGTACGAGAATTTCCTCTGATGTAAATGCTTGACGCTTGTTGTTCGGTTGTGCTCGGGTCGCATTCACAAGTGTTCGTTTGTGATCTGCTGGGTGTAAGTTCTAGAGCGAACTATCAAAGGTAGTTGGCGTCCTCTCCGCTTCGGCGCCTGCTTCGAAGATAGACAGTGTACTCGTTCTGCCGCGGTGTGGTGTTTCTGCGCGCAAACTTTCATTAGTTTTGTATACTCTAATTATTCGTTATTGTGAAGGACTGGTTGAGTGAAACCGTACTTCTGTTGGTAGAAGAGTGCAGGTGTGATGTAATTAGTTTAGTCAGTGTTATTGTCAGTGTTTGCTATACATTCCTTTCTTCAAATGGCTCTGAGCACTATGGGAATTAACATCTGATGTCATCAGACCCCTAGAACTTAGAACTACTTAAACCTAACTAACACACATCCATGCTTGAGGCAGGATTCGAATCTGCGACCGTAGCAGTCGCGCGGTTCCGGACTGAAGCGCCTACAACCGCTCGGCCACCACGGCCGGCCATTCCTTTCTTCTCCGATTCCGCGAGGAACTCCTCATTCGTTACCTTATCCGTCTACCTAATTTTCAAATTTCTTCTATAGCACCACATATCAAACGCTTCTATTCTCTTCTTTTCCGATCTTTCCAGAGTCCATGTTTCCCTACCATACAATCCTGTGCTCCAAAGGTACGATCTCAGAAATTTGTTCCTCAAATTAAGGCCTATGTTAGATACTAGTAGATTTCTTTTCGGCACGAATTAGTTTTTTACCAGTGCTGGTCTGCTTTTGATGTCTCCTTGCTCCGTCATTGGTTATTTTGCTACCTATTTAGTAGAATTCCTTAACTTCATCTACTTCGTGACCATCAATCCTGATGTTGTCGCTGTTCTCATTTCTGCTACTTCTCATTACTTTCGTCTTTCTTCGATTTACTCTCAATCCATATACTGTACTGCCGGCCGGAGTGGTCGGACGGTTCGAGGTGCTACAGTCTGGAACAGGTTCGAATCCTGCCTCGGGCATGGATATCTGTGATGTCCTTCAAAATTCGATGTTCTAACCAAAGATTCAACTTACAGAAACACTTCTACATGAACGATAAACTTCGGAATGAAGCACAGTAGCTGCAGGAGAAATTGTTTATGCAGCATATTTGACACCTTCTTCTGGTTTGGTTCTAAATCATTCGTACACTGTGTAATTGACAGTGAATGTATTTCATATTCTGAGAGAATGTAATAAGATTCCAAAAGGACTTCAGTATAGAGGTTAGTTAAGTTTAAGTAGTTCTAAGTTCTAGGGGACTGATGACATCAGAAGTTAAGTCCCATAGTGCTCAGAGCCTTTTTTGAACCATATTCTGTACTCATTAGACTGTTCATTCCTTTCAGCAGATCAAGTAATTTTTCTTCCCTTTCACTCAGGATAGCAAGTCATCAGCGAATATTATCACTGACATCCTTTCACCTTGACTATTAATTCAACTCTTGAACTTTTCGTTTATTTCCATCATTGCTTCTTCGATGTATAAATCGAAGAGTAGGGCCTGAAGACTACTTTCCTCTCTTACAACCTTTTTAATCCGACCACTTCGTTGTTGGACTTCCACTCTTATTATTCCGCTTTAGCTCTTTTACTTGTTGTATATTACACGCCTCTCCCTACAGCTTACCCCTATTTTCCTCAGAATTTCGAACATCTTGCACCATATTTCTTTGTCGAACGCTTTTTGCAGGTCGAGAACTCTTATGAATGTGTCTTGGCTTTTCTTTAGCCTTGTTTTCATTATAAACCGCAACGTTTGAACTGCCTCTCTGGTGGGTTTACCTATCCTAAGGCCAAACTGATCGTCAACTAACAGGTTCTCAGTTTCTTCCGTTCTTGTGTATATGATTCTTGTCAACAACTTGGATGCTGAGCTGTTAGCTGATGCGATGATTCTCGCACTTGTCGGCTGTTGTAGTCTTCGGAATTGAGCGGATGGTACTTTTCTGAAAGTTAGGTGGTGTGTCGCCAGACTCATACATTTTGCACACCAACGTGAATAGTCGTTTTGTTGCCACTTCCCCTATAGAACCTATATAATTTCGTCCCCTCCAGTACCGCTCCATTTGGACACGTATGGCCTAAGTTATTTTGTGTAGCGTCTACCATTGTGCGCGAGGACGGAAAGCCTTTCCAACTACGTAGGTGAGCGACCTCGCGGGAGGTGTAGTAGTCAGGCCGGCCGAAGTGGCCGTGCGGTTCAAGGCGCTGCAGTCTGGAGCCGCGAGACCGCTACGGTCGCAGGTTCGAATCCTGCCTTGGGCATGCATGTGTGTGATGTCCTTAGGTTAGTTAGGTTTAACTAGTTCTAAGTTCTAGGGGACTAATGACCTCAGAAATTGAGTCTCATAGTGCTCAGAGCCATTTTTTGTTGTAGGCAACAGTGCCGTACGACCTTAATTTTCCTATGATGAAGGGCGTGGATATGTTATTAATGTATAAGAGGCGATGAAAAAGTTTCCTTTGGAATTCCGTACAGTCCAGAAACGGTATCCCAATCGGGCAAAATCGTCGTGAACACTGAGGCAATGCCGGCTGCGGTGGTCTAGCGGTTCTAAGCGCTCAGTCAGGAGACGCGCGACTGCTACGGTCGCAGGTTCGAATCCTGCCTCGGGCATGGATGTGTGTGATGCCCTTAGGTTAGTTAGGTTTAAGTAGTTCTAAGTTCTAGGGGACGGATGACCACAGATGTTAAGTCCCATAGTGCTCAGAGCCATTTGAACCATTTGAACCACTGAGGCAGTCATCGCAGCAACGCACCAAGATGAAAATACCCGTTTGCTAAAAAGAACCGCGTCCTGCCGTGTGTAGAGTTCCGTAACTGCCCATTGTGTAACCTTGTCCGACAGGAATAGTCGAAGTTTCAGAGCCTTTTCAAAGGGATAATGGCATAGGGAGAGGTCAGAACTATAGTGCGGTTTCTCGAGTTTCTGCCACTTGAGCTGGCGTAACTTCTACGTTGCTATGATATGGGGACATGAATTATCATGAAGCAGTTACACTCCTGTCGCAGTTTTCCCTATTTCACCTCAACTGCACTCCGTAATTTCTCCAGCGTTGGGCAGTAACGTTCTCCAGTGACGGAGACATCAGGTGTCTTGAACTTAATAAGCAGTAGGCCACGGTAATTAAAAAACGGTGTTAGCATCACGTTTCTGGCATAGGCCTCGGTTTTGAACTTTTTGAGCCGAAGAGGCGATAGATGACACCACTGCATCGTCGGCGCTTTCGATTCCGGTTCCCAGTGGTGGTAACAGCTTTCGTTGTCTGAAACAGTGGGGTCAAGGAACGTGTTGCGTTTAACACTGAAACGCACCAGGTGCACATTTGGTAATAACATCGCCATAATTCACGTTTCCGCGCTTACCGCCAGCACGTCGGAAAGACGCGAATTCCATACTAACACTTTGCCTACATGTCGGAGCTCTTAGATCCACATTGGAGTCGAGCTAGGTTGCATACGAGCTCTAGCAACACCCTCAAACGAAACTCTTTGCCCGCCCTTTTTAAAAGGCACATCTAGAAAGCATCTTGAGGCGGGAAATGGAGCACGCTTTCCCCCACATTACCTACCCTGCAGCGCTTAGCAACCCGGGTTACAAATGTATTTGCCACAAATTATAACAGCAGTGCCAAAAAGGCGCATCTGCAGGAAACTCGCCATGTTCCAGGATGATTACACAGTGGAAAGATTGTTGTCTATTGTCAGTTGTAGAAGGATGTGACACTGAAGGGTAATTAGCTGCTTCCGTCATAGAGTATCAATCGAGAATGGGAAATTCAATGTCGACATTCAACGAAAGGAGGACTATCACCAATGTTTCTTTCCTCATATTGGTGTTCAATGCGTTAATCACTGTTATCATTGTGATCAACCCGAAAATTATGCTGGATCTGTCAGTGTTCACTGGAGTTTGAAACAGCACAACCACGCATTTGTAGCCAGTGAGGCGTAGCCTGTATCAACGCTCTCGCGCAGTTATACAGCGTCAACAGTATTATCACAGGTTCTCCCAACACAGCTTGTAACACCGAAAATGCAGGATGCATGGCGCCTGCTACCAATAGAAGAGGCTGTATTAATTACGATTGCCCGTTTCTGTAATTAGCCGTGGCTCCACAACATGCTACCGTCTTCAATGACAGCAGCAGTTCCAGCAACACAGATTCGTCGTCGGCTCCGAGTTCCGTGGCACGCACAGCACTGAAGTAAGACTGTTCATTGGTAGAAAGTATTAGCGGCTAATCCAGCAGCACAACTGAATGTGATGTGATTAAGGAACATTGTTTAAATAATAATCAGTTAAATTCAGGGCGATTGTGTCCTCATTGCCCCCAGACATTGTTACCAAGCAGGGTCCTTCTTCCATTTTTTCCTTATATGCTAACCGAAGTTTGAGAATCTATCGCTGGAAACAATCCAAATCTAAAAAAAAATGCACAAATTAAGAGAGCGGAAGTTTTATTTATTTTACACATAGCTTGGAGCACATGGATGTTTGGTTTGGTACGTATTCTAGTATTTAATTCTCTTCAAGTCAGTAAAAAAGGTTCAGTTGCTCAGACAATAATATGAAATCCAATTCGAAAGTTAAGTAACTGCAAAGTAAAAAGTGCTTGCCTTTCTCTAAATTTCTTTGATGACGTTATGTTGAGGTCTCTGAAAGTCATTGTTCACGAAACGAAATTCAGTACTAACAAAGTTTAAGTGGATATTTTCAAATCATGACTCGATTGCCTTTTTCAAAATTTAGTGACAAACGTAACGTAAAGGTGAGTTCTTAGTTTTCTTTATCATTACGTACTCAGTTAAAATTAGTGTCAAAAGACGTGACAAACTTCAGTTGCCACTACGGTGTTTAATAATAAATGTTTTTCTTTCCCATCATCTTGTACAGGATTATGGCTGTAAATCCGCCCTAGTGGGCTGGCGTTCGTAATTATTTCCTGTTCGTTCATTAGTGTAACTTTTGGGTTCGTGATCAGTAGTACCCCTTTTCTGTGAGTTTTGTTCGTGAGTGAATGCACAAAATAACTTTCATTTTTCCAAATTGTAGCCCTGTTCGGTTTAATTACTTTTTTATTTTTAGTAGACTTTTCTATCAGAAAGACCGGTTGTACACTTTCCCCCTACTTATCGGTATTACTTCTTCGTGAAGGATAGCCTTATCCAATTAGAAAAATTCCATTCGGTATACACGCGATCCACGGTCATATTTTATATCGCAAGCAGGATAGGCCGATTAGTAAGGGGGAGGTTACAAGCTGTTACCAGGACTATGGCTTACCTGTCGGCGGTGCGCCTGGGCGACCTTGGAGCGTCGCGGCGCAGTGGAAGTGGCGGAGGGTGCTTGTGTCGGAGCTCCGGGGGGCGTGCCGCCGCGCCGCCAGCCATCCGGGGTTGTGCGAGAGCCTACAACACCAGACACAAACACTCACTAAACCGAGCGTGTCTCACGGCAGGCACGGTAACTTGTCCCAGAATCTTGATACCAGTGTATGCTACCGTCACCAGGTGATGACGCATAAGCAGATATGGTCGCGGCCGTGTTAGGAATTTACCCGCGCCTTAGAAAAGGACGTCCTCGTGCTATGCGCAATTGCGCGCCAGGCGAATAAGCTATGCTACTGATGCTATATGATGGAATTGTCACCACAAAAAGCCACTGATACAGGCCCCGTACATTTTTCACATCATTTTGTAGAGCAACTTACGAATCTGAAATATACCGTTTGTGAGTTTCATCATGACTGACTAACTAATCTGACGATAATCAACAATTAAAGGTTTTTAAGGGCACTTAAGCGATGGACAGGAGTCTGAACTTTGAATCCTTTAGAAAAAGACGTCATTACAGTAAACTTTCTCACTAATTATTATGTTAAAATCAGACAATTTTCTGTTTTTGTGTCCCTTTTCTAGAAACCTACATAGATTAAATCCTGGAAATAATTAAAGTGTAATGCTCATTTTTGAGTTCTGTGTAGCCCCGTGCGTATGATGAAGTTACACACCAAGGTTATGTGAAGGTTTTAAACCAAACTCTTGACACAGGTAGCTTTTTTGTATTGTCTCAGAACATTCAGAAAGTTGGAAAAGATTATCAGTGAGCGCTACCAATCGCAAAATTAGTTAACATTCAAATTATTTAATGAAGAAACATGTTTCGAGATATAAATCTCGTCTTCAGGCCACAATAGCAATAAAAAAGCATTTAACAAAAGTACAAGTAGATATTACAGTTGTTTAGCAGACTTTTGGCATGTGCTCTGGTCATCTTGTGGAGAAAGAAAAAGATATTCTACTGAGCGGGAATATTCACTTCATATGTTGCCCTACTGATCTCATTAAAAAAAAAAAGAAAAAAAAACCTCACATTTTCATATGAAACGGTTGTCTGCTTGAGGTGTATTCAGTTAGCTCCTTGGAACTTGTTAACAACAGCTTAAAGCGCCACAGCAATGGAGATAACTGAACACACCCGAAAAAGACAGCCATTTCACATGAATATAGTGAGTAATTGTTTTAAAAAATTATGTCAGCAGCGGAGCAACATGCAAAGTGAAGATTCCCTCTTGTTAGGTTATCTTTATCTTTCTACACTGAATGACCACGTGTAACGTCTAGAGAAACAAAAACAATATATTATGTAGTAATTAGAGAATTAGATGTATCATATTGTGTCATTGTATAAAATTATGTATTTTTTTTATTATTTATTTTTGAAAACGTCTGCGTCGGCGAGTAATAAAACCGACACAGAAGATAAATGTTAAACAGAGATTAAAAAAGGAACTAGTATATAATACGTGTTGAATACGAATGTCTTTGTCTTTTTAATTTGGAAGTTGTGCGAGTAAGATCTCCTGTTGTTGTCGTAGAGAACGCGAATGTAGCACTCTTTTGTCGAGACTAAGCAATGTACGCCATTACGTGTGAATTCACAAAGGTCTGTAATCACTGAGATATTTAAAGGTTTTAATAGAGTTGTTTAAATGAAAACTTGTATTATTTATTGTTAAGCTTGCTTGCATATTATCCCATCCTGTTGAGACATTTTTCAGTTATATAAATATTATCTGTGGTGCTGAGCTGCGTGGAGAACGAAGAGCCGCTGCCGCGGCGTATTTAAACGACTTACAATATAGTCGAGCATACCGCAAGGAAGCGGTAAAATAATAGTAAAATAATATTATTTCTTTTAGCTCCCAGACTGGCAGTGAAGATCAGCAGATTTTATGATGTGTTGCAGGTTGACGCGGGCTGCTGATAGGATGTAATTTACAGTGCAAATAATTTAATGTACCTTCAGAATCTGATAGGAATCTTGCTGTGCTCCGTTCTGATCTGGCAAACTTTATAGTGACAACGTATTTTTTAATGAGAGTCTCATGTTCTTGGGCTAGTCGTGGTATGAAATAGCATTTTAACGAGAAATAAAATCCACTGCGAACTTGTGTTTTTGAACGATCATACGAACTGTAACATCAGTGTTCATAACAAAGTAATTTCAACTTTTAATCACTATGAAGTAGGGAAGATATATTGATTCTTAGCATGAGTTGCAGTTACGAAAAATCGTTCCTTAAATTGTAGGCCAGATCCAGAACAATCAGACTTCCATATATACATTTTATTCCGCTAAAAGGTAATGATGATAAAGAAAAGCAAAGCACAGCATTGCAAAAAGTATTTCACGTAACTCTCTTCGTAAATGTGTTGTTACAAAGAGAATAAATAAACCAAAGAGCAACAATTTTACAATCCGCGAGAGACTTATACGTGAAACTGGCGCCCAAAAACGCGGGGCCCGAATTTGCAGTGGCCACAAATATAAAATTTTATGTATTTTTCTTTCAGTGTTGATTGTTATGTATGTGTAGATATATATGTATTAGGTGATAAATGTATGTATGTATATCATGATCAATGCTATGTATTAATGAATATGTAAACACTCTTTCATGACAAAACGTACTACTGCAAACGAGTCTGAGAAGACGGTCCTGATAGTACTGAGAAGCTGTAACGACTACGTAATCCGGGGGCAGCCGAACCCCGAGATAAGATAAACTAAAGGTAAGACTACAGTGTAGTTGTCCTGTTTGTAGAAGTTGAGCTCCAGTGAAGTGATCTCATTTCGCTAGTGGTGTGCATATTGTGCGTAGTTTGATGTTAGTGTTTGTGGCAGGACAAAGTTGATGGTAGATAGTAATTTTTAGTGTGCAGTTAGTGTAGATAAATTAACGTATTTTGTGTGCAAGGGGCAAAACTGTCAGACTTTGTGTTTTAGTAAGCAATTTAGGAATATGGTTAAGCTGCGTAGTCAACGTCCGAGCAATATGGATACTGAGGAACAACAATTAGTTAGTGCAGGAAATGTGGAACCGGGTACCTCAAGTAGTACTAGTACTCTCCTTGAGGATACAACATGTGAGAATGTGGGGGCAGGGGCACAGGTAGTGGTGCCACCGCCCACTAGTCCTCAAGGAGATGTAGATAAAGAAATTGTACCACCACCAGAAAAGCAGGAACCAGAGAGTGGTAATCTGCCTGGGAGGTATTCGCTTCAGGCTATATTAGAGCGCGTGCTGGATTACCAGGCAAAGTTTGCGCAACAACAAGCTGAAAAGGACGAAAAAATTGAAACCTTTATTGAACAGCAAGTCGAGCGAGACCGCCAGCAAGCTGAGCGAGATCGCCGGCAAGCTGAGCGGGACCAGCAACTTGTGCAATCGTTAGAAAATATAAAAAAGGAGATTGCAGATATGAAACAGAATTATGAGTCGATACCTCAGGCCGTGCAGGAGCTGATTGAACAGGTCAACAACCTGCAAGTAGCAAACACTAACAGGGTAGACGAAATAGGTGTATTAGCCAATCGAGTAGAAAAGCTAGAAATAGATTCCACGCAGCTTGTAGAGCAGAAGTGGAACGAACAAGCAACTAAAATTGAAACAGAATTCAACTCATGCCTAGAAGTGAAGGAGAGTGAGATTGACAAGAACATTAATTCCAAAGTACAAGCAGCCATAGCAAATAGAGATCCCGAATCGTTCAGTACCGCAGTAAACAATCAGGTACAGAACGACGTGCAAACCATCAAACAAATACTCAGTGAGGATATTCCACTGTGGCAAGGGAATATGAACAAACGGATATCCGACCTGGAGAAGGGTTTAGCACAAAGCAGAAAGCATTTGGAACAGGAACCTCTGTCGCCAACAGCCCATGGTTTTGGCAACGCACAAACTTATACGCGATACAACAATGGGGAATCTGTAGTCGATAATGCGAAGAGCTGTAGCTTCGGTTCGGAGCACACAGCATATGTCCCAGGAGCAAAACCTTGTAGTTCAAAAATATTAGTGGAAGAAAGTTTAATTAAAAATAGACAATTTCAAACGTTTACTACTGAACGGAAATCAGTACACCCAGTAGTATTCATAAAAAGCTTTAAAAATATCTTGCCCAGTGTGTGGAACGAAACGCAGAAAATTCAATACGTAATGTCGTACATTCAAGGTGACGCAGCGTTGTGGGCTACAGAGGTGGCAGACAGCTGCATGACATATGAACAGTTCGAAAGGGCATTTCTATCGAAATATTGGTCGCCTTGTATACAAGAGCGGCTAAGAAAAGAAGTATATAATCCCGAACCGTACTCACCCCGTCTGGGGAATTTGAGACGGTATTTTGAAAAATATATAAACAAAACACGCTACTGGGACGAGCCTATATCACCAAGAGACATAATAAGACTACTAAAATCACATTTACCCATTCATATCAAAGAGAAATTAATACACGTACCAGAAAGCGATATGGAAAACTTCCTGTCTGTTCTAGATTCTATAGACTTGATACAGGAAGACGCAAAATCAGCGTGTGATCACTCGCGGAATAATGGGTCAGGATGTAAACATGACAGAAATAGTAGTGCACAAAACCACAACCATGGAAATGGTGGGGGTGGTAACAAGCGGCAAGAACATTCGCAAAATGGTAGTAATGGTAGAGGCCAGAACGGGTATGGACAAACAATTTATAACAAAAAGCGTCGATTTGACGACCGGTACGAATCCGGAATGTCAGGGACCAACCGCTGGAAGAATGCGCGAGGTCAGTGGCAGAGCAATTATAGTGATAGTAATCGAAATTGGCAGCAAAATCAGCGAAGAAGCCCAGAGCGACAGGGTAATGACCGGTATGACAACAATAGACCACCACCGCAAAACGCGCCTATTGCGCAGCCGTGGCGGCCGACAAATCAGAGTGTACATATAGTGGAGGTCGCGGACAATAGCCGTCCAAGTACTTCACAAGTAACTAATCCAACAAACTAGAATCGGCCTCGGTATGCTCTCCATCGATGGCCGAGGGATGGAGTGAGAGCAACACGAGTGATAATAATATACCTGGGATACGTATGCTGCGATACAACGACGGTGTCAGTATGGATAAAGATCTACTGAACGAACCGCACGAATGTAAGAAAGATAATAACGAAAATGTGCAAGCTATTATCGAAGCGAAAATCAATGATGTTGCAGTGAATATAATCATCGACACAGGTGCCTCAGTAAGTGTAATGAGTATGGAGTTATTTAAGGCACTGGGAAAAGGACATAGTATTCCGACTTTCCCGGTTAATAATTGTAAGGTGTCTGGAGCCATTAGTGCACAGAGCCAATCAGTTAAGTACCAGGTGCAGGTGGAGATTTGTAAGGAGGGCGAAGCCATAGTGAGCTCGTTCCTCGTTGTTAAAGGATTGAAGGTGGCCTGCATTCTGGGAGTAGATTTTCTCCGTGAGAGGGACGCATTGATCGACCTCTCCTTGGGGAAATTAAGCATAGTTAATAGGGGTAGGAGGATTGAGTTATCTATGATGAAATCGAAGGAGGTACTTGTGCCGTGTTGTAATCGAATCAATATCAAGGGTAGGAACCCTTGGGTACTACACCTTGATGATTTGTCACATGCAGCAGACCTCTATTATCCGAATTTAGAGGATCGAAATTTTGAAATAAATGTTCAGGCATGTCAAACCAAAGTGCAGGAATCTGAAGGGTTAAGCGATACACAAAAGCAACAGTTGACGCAGCTGCTATCGGAATACACTATGGTATTTACCGACCGACCAGGAATAGTCAAAGGGTACCACTATCACATAGAGGTGATGCCCCATAAAACATACTGTCGCGCAACTTACTCCATCCCTTGGTCGAGGAGGGAATTGGTAGGTAAAGAGATT
This sequence comes from Schistocerca cancellata, assembly GCF_023864275.1. Lineage (NCBI taxonomy): Eukaryota > Metazoa > Arthropoda > Insecta > Orthoptera > Acrididae > Schistocerca > Schistocerca cancellata. Next base: position 826,967,196 of record NC_064627.1, on the reverse strand, counting down.
CGGAAGATGTTAGAGTGGGATATCATTGAGCCCTCCTTTTCTCCATACAGTAGTCCTCTTGTAGCAGTGGCGAAAGCCAATGGAAAAATCAGGCTAGTGTTAGATGCGAGGGACAGTAACAAAATTATCGTACCTGTCCGGACTCGCCCTGAGAATTTAGATGAGCAGATACAAAAATTTCATGGAGTACAGTACTTGACCTCGGTCGATCTGAAAAGTTCATATTGGCAAATTCCCCTTACACCGGAATCCAGGAAGTACACAGCTTTCATATTCGGAGGGCGGAGTTACCAATTCAAGGTACTTCCCTTCGGATTGAATGTGAGTGCTGGAGTGTTTATTACGGCATTAGACACGGTATTGGGTCCAGACTTATTAGAAAAAATCACTGTATATGTTGATGATCTGGTAATCGCTACTGCTACTTGGGACGAACATATGGAATTGTTGCGTAGAGTACTAGAGAGATTTAAGCAAGCAGGTGTGACAGCAAACCTAGAAAAGTCAAAATTTGGACGAAATAAAATTAAATTTTTAGGCCATCTTATTACACCACTTGGTATTCGCCCAGACAACAAAAAACTAGAGGCGATCCGAGAATTTCCAAGCCCCCGCACTAAGAGACAATTGAAAGCGTTCCTTGGGCTCACGTCTTTTTTCAGAAGGTTCGTGCCCAATCAGTTGTTAAATGACGCGTCACTACTAAATCTACTACGAAAAAATGTGCAGTGGGTTTGGACTGACAAATGTCAACAAGCTTTCGAAGCGATTAAAACCGCCCTACTGAATGCAAATATTTTGCAGCACCCAGATCTGTCAAAAGATTTTTGTCTTGCGACGGATTCATGTTCTTATGGCCTGGGAGCGTGCTTATTTCAGTGGGGGGAAGGAAACGACCCGACAACAATAAAGATTATCGGCTTCGCCAGTAGGACTTAAACTAGCTGCGAGAGAGCCTACTCGGCAACCGAACTGGAAGCACTTGCAGTAGTCTGGGCTGTAAAAAAGTTTAATTATTATTTACAAGGGAAGGAGATTAGAGTGTATAGTGACCACCAGGCGTTAAGTTTTTTGATGTCATGCAAACTATTCCATACCAGACTGAGGAGATGGATGCTTGTCTTACAAGAATACCGGATAAAGATTATGTACATAAAAGGCCAAGATAACGTGATAGCGGATGCTCTGTCGCGACTGCCGGTAGGATTACCGGATTTAGCAGAAATGTTAGAGCAATCCGCGGAGTATAAAGTGCTGTTAGTGCGTGACAATACTTACATGAAAGATTTTTTATATATATGTAAAAACATGTTCGAATTACAAAGGGCAGATCCGATGTGGAAAAAAATCATTAATAATATTGAAGAGGGTGTTAACAATAGAGATGAGCAAGGTTTTAAAATAGTGAACCATATTTTGTATCATAAACTTAGCACGAAAGAAGACTGCTGGGCAGTATGTATACCTAACCAGTCGGTAAAAGTTATGATATGGCACACGCACTTGGCATGGGGCCGTACAGGGATTGGAAAGTGTGCAGAGATCATGGCGAGATACTGCTACTTTCCCAGTATGAAACACCAGATTCAGGCAACAGTTAGAACTTGCGTGATATGTCAAAAAGCAAAACATTATAATAGATCCACTAAGTTTGAACTACATCCCATAGTTCCACTCAGGCCGCTTCAAATAGTATCTGTGGATGTAGCCGGTCCTTATCCCATGGCCAGAGGAGGTATGAAATATATACTGGCCATGTACGATATTTTTTCCAAGTACTTGGCAATTTATTGTATAAAATCAGCTACTGCCAAAACCATGGTCAGGCGGATCAATCAAGAATACTTGCCTCAAGTGGGAAAACCCGAAGCCATAACGACTGATAATGCTTCTTATTTCACGGGTCGAACTTGGAAAAATTACCTACGGGAACAAAATATACAGCATATTCTGGTATCCCGGTTCCATCCCGAAGCAAGTCTAGTTGAAAGAATATTCAGAGAACTGAATAAGTTCCTTAGAATCTACATAGGGAACCGACATACAAAATGGCCAGGGCTAGTACCGAAATTTGTAGAAATACACAATTTAACACCCCATTCAAGTACAGGCTATCCACCGGTAGAGATATTGAATGGATTTAATGAGACACCGAATGAATGGCTCACGCCTTTGCCGAGACTACCAGTCAAGCCAGAAACAAGGGAGGAAAAGATGAAAAAGGTATGGAACAGACTAACCAGCTGTGCGGCAAAGAGGAAAAGGAAGTACGACCGAGGTGTAACTAACGAACAGAAATATAATGTAGGAGATCTAGTACTTATTCGTAACCACGCTAAATCCTCAGCCACCTTAAAACAGAATAGTAAGTGGCAATTGCTATATTCAGGGCCCTTTGAAGTAATAAGCGTGCCACACGAATGTAGCTATTTGTTAGCACATCCCCATACGGGGAAGATCAAAGGATTGTATCCACGTAAAGATGTGAAGTTATTTATTCAGTGACATATCACATATAAAGAGTAATAGTTGTAAGAAGATTTTAATTGTGTTTTAGAATATAAGTATGTTAGTATTAAGAAAGAAATTTGTGTGTAATGAAACTTGGAGGAAGTGGATTCAGAAAGTAGGCAATAGCTTACACAGGAAAGATTTTGTTTACAGACAATTAGAGCCATTTAAAATATTATATGCTCATTAAGCAACGAACAATCTTCTTGTTGATAAAGTGAGGATTAATTTCTTGAATCATTATACAAAGGATTAATTTCTTGAACCATTTTCTATGTGTAGTGTGTAAGTGCAATTAATGACGCAATCTAATATAGTAAGGTAACTGTTGTAATTGTATTAGAATAAGGAACCCTGAGAGAGAGAGTCTTGACTAGCCAAACATGGACTTTGTAATATGCAACAATTATGTGATGTTTGCTGCCAGTAGTGATTTGAGAACGACACTGGAGCATAAGCTAATCAAAAAAACAAGCCGGTTCCGTGGAAACTCCGCTTTGTATATAACAATGCTTCAATTGAAGCCTGTGTACTTGGTACACGCCCTTGAATATTCATTACGCGATACGCGAATTAAGTCAACCAATGTGGAACCTACACTGTAGTCATATAGGAAAAATCATTAAAAATAATGCTAGTGCTAAATGAAGTATTTATTGAGCAATATGCCCAAGTCAAGCTGTCATGCACATGGTAAAATCTGTTTGATAGATGGGTGATAACCAGGCAAGCTACACTGATAAGAAAATTAAAAAATTTTACAAAAGGGCTATATACGCCTAGTAACAATATGAAAAGTGTGTTGTGATAAGGTAAAAACAAATAGACGCCATGTAGATTAGAGTGAGTATGCGAAGAACAGTTAAAAGGTATTAAAAAATAAACTGTGTGCATAAACAATGGAGGAAAGGACGGAATATTGTGTGTAGCAGGGACAGAAAATGACTGTTGTATCTGCACCAATACATACGTCGATAAGTCTAGTGTTGAGTGATAAACTGTCCTAGTGCAGTGCTCAACGAACAATAGACAGTGTATAAAAACAGTAGTTATTGATCCGTTCGGAGTCGATTTAAACGAACATCGCTCGACGGGGACATTTAGTATGTGTGTTACGAAACATTTTCACGTGTTGAAAGACGCTCTGGCAGTGTACCAACCGTGGAGTGAGTGAAAATGTGTAGTACAATGTGCGTGTGACGAACCTTGAATACCAGTGTCACAATGCCACAAGAAACCTGTTATCACGCCAAACCATCCTGTGCATACCAGTGAAGCGACGGCTTACTGAACAATAAACGCTTTTAACAAGTTGCATCTTCTTCCACAGCTAGTAATCTGTGTCCTTAAAGACAGTACACCGATGTGGAATGTTTGTTTCATGCGCTACGACGGGGAGCCATGCGGAGAAGCCGAGACGAGTGCCGTGCCGCCAGCCAGCCGGTCGCGGTAAACCACTGCCACTCGCCGACATCGGCGAATGGTTCAGCGCGGTTCGCGACTGCTTGGGCGCCACGTCAGCACGACGTCGCTGTTACTGAGAGCCGGTCGTCGAACCCAGCGGCCGTCGGCACGCGGCGTTCCAGACGACGCTACTCAAGAATTGCTTCGCGCCGCCAGCTCCGTACAACATTGTTGTCATTCAAATGAACTATCAAATATGTGTTTAATGCACTAACATGAATAGGGTTTAGGGGACACGAAATGACGTGACAAACATTTGTTTTTTTTTCTTGAGTTATTCAATACGGACTCAAAGTATTCATTGGTTCAGTGATATATAGATATAATATGTTTTCGTCATGTTAATGAAGTATACTCGCATGAATGCTAGACATTTTAAACCAATTGTCGCGAGTAAGTGCAAGGACGATTCATGATACGACTGTAAAAATGTATAATAAGTGACTTTCATTACAATCCAAAACACAAATATTATATGGGTAACAAAGAGACTAAAGGTTTAACACGCTCTCACAAATACCCTTTGTTATATGTGAACACTGGATAGAATCTGAACTTTTTGTGATCAAACTGGGTATTAAAACAAACCAGGCGAGATGACCATGGCTCCGGCGCAGTTTTCCCAGGTTTTCTGATCGCACGTAGCCCGAATGGGGGAGCCAAATAAATGTAATGACCCTGGGACTAGGTTGACGGTCACCTCGCAAAGTGTAAGAACAGTATAAAAAGTGTAATTAAACTTACAGTGTAAAAGAACTAAGAAGTGTAAAGTGAATGATCCAACCAAGGTAACAGACAATAACCAAACAGACGTTAGTGGCAGCATATTGCCGAACATTTCCAACGTTTGTCAATTGCTGCCAGGGGGCATTGTAACGTCTAGAGAAACAAAAACAATATATTATGTAGTAATTAGAGAATTAGATGTATCATATTGTGTCATTGTATAAAATTATGTATTTTTTTTTATTATTTATTTTTGAAAACGTCTGCGTCGGCGAGTAATAAAACCGACACAGAAGATAAATGTTAAACAGAGATTAAAAAAGGAACTAGTATATAATACGTGTTGAATACGAATGTCTTTGTCTTTTTAATTTGGAAGTTGTGCGAGTAAGATCTCCTGTTGTTGTCGTAGAGAACGCGAATGTAGCACTCTTTTGTCGAGACTAAGCAATGTACGCCATTACGTGTGAATTCACAAAGGTCTGTAATCACTGAGATATTTAAAGGTTTTAATAGAGTTGTTTAAATGAAAACTTGTATTATTTATTGTTAAGCTTGCTTGCATATTATCCCATCCTGTTGAGACATTTTTCAGTTATATAAATATTATCTGTGGTGCTGAGCTGCGGGAGAACGAAGAGCCGCTGCCGCGGCGTATTTAAACGACTTACAATATAGTCGAGCATACCGCAAGGAAGCGGTAAAATAATAGTAAAATAATATTATTTCTTTTAGCTCCCAGACTGGCAGTGAAGATCAGCAGATTTTATGATGTGTTGCAGGTTGACGCGGGCTGCTGATAGGATGTAATTTACAGTGCAAATAATTTAATGTACCTTCAGAATCTGATAGGAATCTTGCTGTGCTCCGTTCTGATCTGGCAAACTTTATAGTGACAACGTATTTTTTAATGAGAGTCTCATGTTCTTGGGCTAGTCGTGGTATGAAATAGCATTTTAACGAGAAATAAAATCCACTGCGAACTTGTGTTTTTGAACGATCATACGAACTGTAACATCAGTGTTCATAACAAAGTAATTTCAACTTTTAATCACTATGAAGTAGGGAAGATATATTGATTCTTAGCATGAGTTGCAGTTACGAAAAATCGTTCCTTAAATTGTAGGCCAGATCCAGAACAATCAGACTTCCATATATACATTTTATTCCGCTAAAAGGTAATGATGATAAAGAAAAGCAAAGCACAGCATTGCAAAAAGTATTTCACGTAACTCTCTTCGTAAATGTGTTGTTACAAAGAGAATACATAAACTAAAGAATAACAATTTAACAATTCGCGAGAGAACTTATACGTGAAACACGGCACATGCCAAGACTTTAGAAAACGACTTTAATATCTATGTGTACTTTTATGAAATGTTTTTGTGTTACCGTTCTAGTCTAAAGATGTGGAATATACCTCGAAACATTTTGCTTCGTTAAATAATTCGAATTTCAGCAAATTTTGTGATTGGTAGCTGTCTCTGAAAAACCATCAGCCTTGGCGTTCTTTCTTAGTTGCACTGGAAGATGCTGCACTACGAAGGAAACAATATCATATAGCGCCCTATAATCAATTTACTCGGTTTTTATTGAAATTATAGGAATATCTGGTCGTTTGGCAAACGTTGGCTGCGACTCAAAGCTGCAGAGGCACACCATATTGTGTAAAAGGGAGCTGTTTGGCAGCTGTTGTACACGCCGGCCTGCTACCTTGCGACGCGGCAACCCCTTTCACAGATGTGTAAGACTGGTAGCCGGACCCCTGACTCGTTGGCATCGTGGCTCTGAGCACTTTGGGACTTAACATCTATGGTCATCAGTCCCCTAGAACTTAGAACTACTTAAACCTAACTAACCTAAGGACATCACACAACACCAAGTCATCACGAGGCAGAGAAAATCCCTGACCCCGCCGGGAATCGAACCCGGGAACCCGGGCGTGGGAAGCGAGAACACTACCGCACGACCACGAGCTGCGGACTGACTCGTTGGTAACATTACCGCAGGAGATGGCACTGAAACAGCATACACCACCACAACTCGTCAGGGTCGTTTCAGCCAAGACTCACACAGCCTCCATCTGACGGGACGAGGGGGAGGGGGGGGGGGGAAGGAGTGGCCCAGCCTCGCCGATATGCAGCGTGTAGATCAGAATAAATAGCGCTGCAGTCGCGGGCGCCACTTCACCACTTTCACTTTCCTACACGACATTATACACTACTGGCCATTAAAATTGCTACACCACGAAGACGACGTGCTACATACGCGAAATTTAATCGACAGGAAGAAGATGCTGTGATATGCAAATGATTAGCTTTTCAGAGCATTCACACAAGGTTGGCGCCAGTGGCGACACCTACAACGTGCTGACACGAGGAAATTTTCCTAGCGATTTCTCATACACAAACAGCAGTTGACCGCCGTTGCCTGGTGAAACGTTGTTGTGATGCCTCGTGTAAGGAGGAGAAATGCGTACCATCACGTTTCCGACTTTGATAAAGGTCGGATTGTAGTCTATCGCGATTGCGGTTTATCGTATCGTGACATTGCTGCTCGCGTTGGTCGAGATCCAATGACTGTTAGCAGAATATGGAATCGGTGGGTTCAGGAGGGTAATACGGAACGCCTCGTATCACTAGCAGTCGAGATGACAGGCATCTTATCCGCATGGCTGTAACGGATCGTGCAGCCACGTCTCGATTTCTGAGTCAACATATGGGTACGTTTGAAAGACAACAACCATCTGCACGAACAGTTCGATGACGTTTGCAGCAGCATGGACTATCAGCTCGGAGACCATGGTTGCGGTTACCCTTGACGCTGCATCACAGACAGGAGCGCCTGCGATGGTGTACTCAACGACAAACCAGGGTGCACGAATGGCAAAACGTCACCTTTTCGGATGAATCCAGGTTCTGTTTACAGCATCATGATGGTCGCATCCGTGTTTGGCGACATCGCGGTGAACGCACATTAGAAGCTTGTATTCGTCATCGCCATACTGGCGTATCACCCGGTCACCTCTTGTACGCATTGACGGCACTTTGAACAGTAGACGTTACATTTCAGATGTGTTACGACCCGTGGCTCTACCCTACATTCGATCGCTGCGAAACCCTACATGCACGACCGCATGTTGCAGGTCCTGTACGGGCCTTTCTGGATACAGAAAATGTTCGACTGCTGCCCTGGCCAGCACATTCTCCAGATGTCTCACCAATTGAAAACGTCTGGTCAATGGTGGCCGAGCAACTGGCTCGTCACAATACGCCAGTCACTACTCTTGATGAACTGTGGTATCGTGTCGAAGCTGCATGGGCAACTGTACCTGTACACGCCATCCAAGCTCTGTTTGACTCAATGGCCAGGCTATGAAGGCTGTCATTACAGTCAGAGGTGGCTGTTCTGGGTACTGATTTCTTAGGATCTATGCACCCAAATTGCGTGAAAATGTAATCACATGTCAGTTCTAGTATAATACATTTGTCCAATGAAACCCGTTTATCATCTCCCATTTCTTCTTGGTGTAGCAATTTTAATGGCCAGAAGTGTAGCACTCGACCTCCTATGGCCGTCATCGGAAACACGTGGCGAAGTTACTGCAAACAAGTTCAGTGGTGTCTAGGGAAAAGGCATCGCGTTACGGCAAACAAGTACAGTGGTGACTAGGGAAAAGGCATCGCGCTATGAATGACTTCAAGACAATTGTGCATACACCATCAAGTGGTTTAGCGCGTCTTCTTGAAAACTAACGATAAGCCGACAGAAGAACCCTCACTCTCAGATGCAATAATATTGCGATCGACTAGTACGTGCCCACTAAAGGCTACGCCAGTATCCATGCACTGGCTGGTGCTGAGGGCCACTGCACGACTACTATCAACACCGACTCAAAGGAAGGCCTCGGCGCTTATTCGTGACGTCACGTCAGCTAGGCATGGCGAACGCCAGGTCTGTTGCAGGCAGAAACGCCTGGGCGTGCTTATCACTATAAATCTCTTATTTTTGAACATAATATTTGGTATTGTTTTGGATTCTGCAGTTTTATTTAGATGAAAGATTTTCTTACTATCGTAAAGCTACAAATGAAGATCATAGTTCTGTATTACTGAATCCTGTCGAAACAAACGTAAATCAATATGAGAAGATGCTTTGCCCCATTGCAAGCTTCGGAAATTTTACATTCAAGTAACTATATTTACTTGACCCATTTTGTTATCGAAACTTACCCCAACCCCCTTACAATTAACTCGTTTCTTTCATTTATTTATTTATTTTCGTTTGACATCGTCACTGGAAATGTGAACTAATTTACATGTGTAAGTGTCCAACTGATGCCAGTCATTAGATTACAGTCGTTTTCAACGAAAGGAGTTGGAAACAGGAAACAAAAAAGCTTCATACATCGAAAATACTGCTGAGCTTAAACTTTTTTAAATGTGCACATTAGAAAAGATAAATATTCCCCTCTTGCAACTGAAAGGCGAAACTTTATAAGATAAAAAACATTTATTTGACAAAACAAGTATATCTATTTGGCCTCTTCTTCTGTCCCCCACCCCCTCCCCCAACGTGTACAATCGCAAGATATTTCATTAACATTCAGTGCTCCTCACCCCATAGTCAACCAAGATACCTAAAGAAGAGAACCAATATGTTCACAGTTTCTTGTAAAAGCAAGCCAGTACAAACGTAACTTCCTCTGCTTTACAAATAAGGTAAAGAAGCACGAATTCTGTTGCTGCTGGACAATGAAGTTGTTTTGTACGTCAATCCTAAAACAGGTGGAAATTTAAGTTCAGGAGTACACTATTTGTTAAGAACTGTAATGAATTGCACAATTAATTGATCGCATAAATCTCTCAGAACAATGTGTGTTGGTCAACTACCGACAATAGTCTCACATTTTCCTGTATCAGAGAGGGAGACACCACGATTATGAGTATGCCTGCAACAGACCTGGCGTTCGCCGTGCCTAGCTGACGTGTCGTCACGAACAAGCGCCGAGGCCTTCCTTTGAGTCGGTGTTGCTACTATGCGGCTAGTATACGCTCCGGGCTCACTGTCCTTCAAATGAAGTCGCCTTCGTCTTCGCAACTGCCGTTCAGCGCTCGCTGGATTTCCGCCAGCCAGCCTCAAGTCCTTCACTGTGCTGAATCTGCGTCTCAGCCACCCTAAAGCCGACGTCACAGGGGACGAGTTAGCTAACGTTCACGTGACGCTCTACCAGTTTTGCGACGTCACTTTCTACAATTTCACGTTGAGGCGTCATTTCGTCGCGTGAAACACGAAGTGAGTTCTTCGTAATTTCAGCAACGAGCCACGTACAGTAAAACCAGCAGGAAGGAAAACGCTCCGTACGTTACAAGCAAGAAGCGCGACTGCGGTATTGTATTTGTTGTGTTCGGTAGAAGCCCATATTCGATAGGTTTTATGTTATGCCTTACAGCCTATGAATTTATTCTCTTTCTAAGCACCATCGCATTGAATGTCTGGAGAACGAATCGTTATTGGTACGATGTATTGTAATAAAATGACTGGGAACGTCGTAGCGGTGGTTAAAGAATTTTTGTATTTCCTTATTTCGCGTTATACTCGCGTGTTATGAAAGTAAGCCGTACTGAGGCCTCGGCACATTGAAGATTCGTGAAGAAAAAAATGTCATTCTAGTTAGCATCTGTTATGATTAAATGCCAATTAATATCAGTTCGGCGATTAAAGCATTTAGAAGACCGTAACATAAGATACAAGGTTACTCATAGCAGACCTTTGGCATGCGTATTTAGTAGGGGCGCCACGTTATGGAACAGATGCTAGAATAGCAGAGGGTCCCCGTCCTGGTGTACCTAAATTTTGTTTTCAGCTTCGTGTTTTCTAAAGGTTGTGGGACTTCCTTATGAAATTAATAGAAATAATTTCTGTAATATTTACTGTCGTTTAAATATAAGTGAGTCCTCTACCAGGAATGAGTTTGTTCGATTTGGTGAACTTTTACAAGCTGATGTCCTAACTGGACACGTATCGTTCCTTTTTGTCTTACTACATGTTCACGGATGTTGATTTTTTTATTTACTTACCCCACAGAAAGATCAACATATCTAGCATGTGGACAAGAGAGGAAATGGGCGATTTAATAGAGATAAAGTAGGAAATTTAAGCGCGTTCATTTTCGTGAACAAACTGTACTAGCCGGCCGATGTGGCCGTGCGGTTCTAGGCGCTACAGTCTGGAACCGAGCGACCGCTACGGTCGCAGGTTCGCATCCTGCCTCGGGCATGGATGTGTGTGATGTCCTTAGGTTAGTTAGGTTTAACTAGTTCTAAGTTCTAGGCGACTGATGACCTCAGAAGTTAAGTCGCATAGTGCTCAGAGCCAAACTGTACTTTTTATGATCCAAATAAAGCCGACAACTGCCGCTGGAGAGTTGTGAGAGCTCAAAATCACGTTAATCAGATCGTCGTCCGCGGCGACGGTGCTGTCACTCGTGACATTGTATATTTCGTCTGCTAGCATGTGAGGGTAAGCTGCCTCAACTTCTGTGACAACGGCTTAAGGGTTGCTGCGCGGGATTTTCGTCTCAACCGGCTTCGAGCACAAGCATCGTTGTATTCTATCGATAATCGTCCATGAGGACCCGACTTGCTCCCCGCCGACTATTGCTTTTGTGGACCTGGTCACTATGAGCATCCTCTAGGCAACGTAAGGGATTGACTTTTGAATTTGATTCAAGTGGTGTTGACACTCGTTCCAAGAAACTGTGTATTGTTCTGTTCCTTAGTTATTAAACAAGGTATTGTGTTTGCTACCTGTGTGCATTTTAGTTGTGGCTGTCATACTCCTCGGCTACGGACACAAAAGAGGCTTAGATCTTAGGCGTGATGAAACTAAACGACTTCCCTCATGCCAAAACACACGTCCCGTCATGATGTCCCTTCTTCTGGTTAGCGTTTTCTACATATTCCTTCCCTTGCTGAATGTTCTTCATTTATTATCTTATAGGTACATTTACTTATCTATGCGTCGATTGTCTTCTCATTGTAGTTTCACCGAAGATATCGCTGTGCTCGAGATGGTCACTCTTAAAATTTTCTGTCCCAAATGGACGCCTGTGTAGTTACTAGTAGACTTGTTTCGGCGAGGAACCCACTCTTTTCCAGTGCTAGTCAGCTTATTACCTCTTCCCAGTTTCTTCTTAATCTTGCTTCCTACCTAGCAGAATTTTCTCACTTCGGCTACTATGGGTTCGCCAGTTTGGAATGTTATTTCTGTCGCTAGCATGTTATCAAGTATCATACGAACTGTCACAATCGTTGCAAGGCGGTGTAACGGAACTGAAATGATGGTAGGCTGCCAGTAATTTGGAGCCCGCGCGTCGGAAACGGGTGGGCTGGCGTGAGACTGCCAGGGAGCGCACCCTGATGCCATCTATTGGCGAAACCGGGAATTAGCGAGCTAACACCACTGGGAACTAGCGGAAAGGCACCACCACGCTATCTGTTAGACAATGCACTAAACTCTCGGACTCAAATGTATTCTTTTTCTTGTTAATTATAACAAGCGAGCGTGGTGATACAAGCGTCGCTCGTGGTAGCTGGAGACACAGGAACAGAACGATAGAATGACCTGGGTAGTGTTGACGTGATCGGACGTGTGTAACTGAACTGTGCTCACGCAAAAGTGATTGTGCAACGGCGAAGAGGGGAATATCGTCGCTGTTTGTGGGGTAAAACGCGACGAATGGTTATCGAAGTCGTCTCTATGCCACTGAAGCCGATTGTAAGAGCCCTTGCGCCCAGATTTTATGGCGATCGTGCAGTAGCTTATACGAGTGCTACGGCTCGTAGTTACAGCCGCCATTAGGGCCATGAGGCGTGAAGAGTTGCGTTATCCACATACATCTCACCACCAGCACCGGCACGTTTACCCAAGGCAAGACTGCTTGTAATTGTTAATTCGAACTTTATAGAAATTTAAAAGGAGAATACCAGTTGTTCATTTTATGTAAGTACAGAGGACAGAATACAGATATGAGTAAAATTCGGCGAATGTTGTTCATTGTAAAGTGTAGTAACCTCAAACATAGTATAGTGAAATCAGACTGAGGCCACCATCGCCTCTTTCATTTACAACTCTTTTGTTGTAGAATACTTTAGCGTATAAGAATGTTGACAAGAGCAATGGTCACACCAGAATGAGTCGCCATTTTATAGTTAACTTAAATTTTTCTTAGTAACTTTTTAAGTAACGTCACTTAAGTAATTCTTTATCAATTGTTGAAAGAGTAATATCCAAAAACATTACATTGCCAAGTCAACACACGGAAATTGAAAGCGTATTTGCTTTGTTGAATCACCTTGAATGATCAGTAACAGTAATATTAAAAATTGAGTTTAAATCCAACTCAAGCCGTTTCACTTTGAAAAGAGCCAAAAATTGATTTATTCATTTGCTCCTTCAGAGCTGGCGACCGTAGTTATAAGTATTTTCAGGAGGATTCGACGGTAAGTCTGCTGCTCTCGTCGTGCTGATAGGATTATCCACTGCTGCTAGCAATGATGATTGGATACATAAGCTCACTACCAAGTTAAATGGGTGAGGTAGGCAGTGTTACCGTGTGAGCTGTAGGGCACTGTAGGCCGTGGATCGAACCCGTTCAATCATCACAGCTCTTTGGTAAATAGTCCAGTTAGGAGTGTGCTTTAATCATTAGGTAAATACTGGCGAGTAACGGTCAAAATGTACACGCAAGTGAATTTAATAGCTTAGCAAGGTCCAAGTAGCACATAGTTAATGTTGTGCAATGGCGAGGGTAGGAGCGGAGTAAAGGTGAACTGAGCGTGTGGCAGCTGTGCTGTATTCAAATACTAACAACTTGAATTCACTGCTACCTCTTACCATTAGGACTGAGCTATTTACTGTTAAAATACGTAGCAGTAAGCGCAAAGGCATGACAGCTACAAGTCCGTATTGGTGATATACATACAGAATTAGGAAGCGGGTCATTCCGTCAGTGGAGGAGGTTAAAACAACTGAATCAGTTGAGAACATACCCCATTTACTGGCGGAAGGATTCGGCGGTTCGGTCGCAGCGGCTCAGTTGTTCGTGAGAAAGATTAGTGTACCGTGTATTCGAAATCGTTAAAGACGTCGAAAAATCTTGGGTTAAACAAAGAAAGGGCAGGAAATCGGTAGTGGCAGTTTTGGAGGAACCATACCGATATTCACCTTAACTGATTTTGGGGAGTCGCGGGAACTCACAGTCTGGATAGCCAGATAAGGACTGACGTTGTCTTTGCCCGAATACTTAACCACGAAGCCGGCTAGCTCTTTACTTGGAATAAGAGATCTGGCTGCGATTACAACGCCTGTTTTTCCTACAACCGTCTTCTGTGGAAACCGGGATGATGGCTGGTCAGTACGTGAGGACTGATGGTAGCACCTTCAGCAGTGTGTTTTTTTTTAAATTCCTTTATTCATTGAGACTGGTTTTGGTGCTACAGCATTCCGTCATCAGGCCCTCAATTGGCAATAAGTTACAACAGTCGATGCAAATGAAGGGGAAGCACTGGTTCAGAAGGAAGCGAGACAGGGTTGTAGTCCATGCCCGTATTGACTTGCATGTTGAGCAAGCAGGAACCAAGGAGAAATTTGGAAAGCTAATTACAACATGGGGAGATGATATAAAAACTCTGAGGTTTGCCAACAATGTAATTCTGTCACATACACCAAAGATCTTTGAAGAGTAGTGGAACGAAATGGGTTGTGTCATGAAAAGAGATTATAATATGAACATCAACAGAAGTAAAACAAGGGTGATGGAAAGTAGTCGAATTAGTTCAATCGAAGCTGAGGGAATTGGATCAGGAAGAGAGAGACTAGAAGCAGAAGAGAAATTTTGTTATCTAGGTAGCAAAATAACTGATGATGGCTGAAGTAGAGAAGATATAAAATGTAGACTGGCTACAGCAGCAAACGCTTTTCTGAAAAAGAGGAATTTATTAACATCTAATATAATTGTTGACGTTAGAATATCTTTTCTGAAACCATTTATTTTGAGTTTAATCTTGTACGAAAGAGTAATGTGGACGATAAGCAGTCCAGACATGGGACGAATAGAAGCTATTGAAATGTGATGCCAGAGGGTAACACTAAAGATTAGATGGGTAGATCGAATTACCACAAGGAAGTACTGAAACGAATTGAAAAAGAAGAAAATTATGGCAAACCTTGACTTGAAGCATCCGTTGATAGGATACATGCTGAGGCATCAAGGAATTGTCTATTTGGTAATGGAGGTAGCTGTGGGCGGTGAGGATTGTAGAGGGACACCAAGGCACGAATACAGAAAGCAGGTTGAAATATGTGTAGGTTGCACTCTTCACTTGGAGCTGAAGAGCCTTGCACAGAATAGACTGCCCCGATGGACTGAAGGCCAACGAGAGGTCGAAGCCTCTCATGAGATAATTTGCGGTGGCTTATGTATCCATAAATAACTTTCTCTTTTATAGAGTGGATTGTCGTCAATATCGTGAATATATTCCAACAAATGCACAAATGAGCTCGTATTCATTTCCCAAATGGTTTGACGTTGATATCAATAACACAAACAACTGAACCTTGGTATATTTATCACACGATTTTATATTAGGCTAAGAGATAAGTTGATAAGACTGAAACCTCATGTGTCGTCCTCAGACAGAGGACAACATGTAGGTGAACTATAAGGGTAATGCTTCGTATAAAACATAATATTATGACTTAATTCGCTTTATGCTCCAAAATGTTTTTGACTAATGAGAAGTTTTGGATATTTATAGTGCGCTTATCACTGGGCTACTCCGTATCAATGACACTGGTAGAACTTTTGACTTTTGATGTTAGCAGTTAATACTTCGGTTGGGTCGGAGAGCTTAAGTGATCTGTTGCATACGGAAGTAAATAATTGCCACAGATCAATATGAAGCGGCTTCTGATACTTTCATCTTTTCATCGTTGGCTGAGAAGATATCTGTAGTAACAGTGGCTCCCTCGTTTTCGCATTTACTTACACGTCTATAGACCGTGTGTTGTCTTTTTAGTTTTATGCTTGATGACTGCCGCTGCCACAAATGCACATGGCGAAATCGTTAAAACAACGACAAAGATTTCAGTTCCCCTTTCTCTATTTTCACCATATTATTTAAGTTGCATTGTAAGATGGTTCCCATGACAACTCCATGGTTCATTCTTTCCCATATCCATCTCTAATGACCCTACTGTCGACTACACGCAAACTTCTCCTATTCCTCCTCTCCCAATGGTCAGGATCAAGGTTACTGAAGCGGTGGTTGCACACTTGCCATAGAAGGAATATGTAAGTAATATATCATTTCCTTCACTATTTCAAAACGTGCTACGAGTCTCTACGTATGAGAGAAAGCTAGAAAGTATAGACTGGATAGCACGTACAGGGAAGAACGAACAAAAGCACTCAAATCCATTAAAAGCAAAACAGCGCCAGGCATAGACAGTATAAATGTTTAAATGTGGAAATATGGAGGCCTTTTACGGTCTAACTGCTCCTGTGGAATAATAAGCCGTGAATGGAAAAAATTCAAAGAATTTGTATTATAGCTGACAAAATCGTGGATACCATAGAGGTACAAACATTCTACATTCAGTCCGTAATATACACACATCAAAAAAAGTTTTACAACACCTGAATGCGAGTGTTCCGGAACGTGTACAGTAAATTGGAATAGAGATCAACATAAAAATCATTTTCACCCTTTTTATTGCTCATCAAAACCACACATTGCGTGTTGTACCACCACACAGCGAGATTTTCAGAGATGGTGGTCCAGATAGCTGTACACACCAGTATCCCTAATATCAAGTACCACGTCACCTTGCATTGACGCATGCATGTATTTGTTGTGGCATACTCTCCACAATTTCATCAAGGCTCTGTTGGTCCAGATTGTCCCACTCCCTTAGAGTGGTTGGTGGGTCACGTCGTCCATAAACAGCCCTTTTCAATCCATCCCAGACATGTTCGATAGGGTTCATGTCTGGAAAACATGCTGGCCGCTCTAGTCGAGCGTTGTAGTTATCCTGAAGGGAGTCATTTACAAGATGTGCACGTTGAGCGAACGAATTACCTTCCATGAAGACGAATACCTCATTAATATGCTGCCGATATGGTTGCACTATCGGTCGGAGGATGGCATTCACGTTACGTACAGCCGTTATGGCGCCTTCCATGACCACCAGCACCATACGTCAGCCCCACATAATGCCACCTCAAAGCAGCAGGGAACCTGCACCTTACTGCACTCGCTGGATTGTGTGTCTAAGGCGTTCAGGCTGGCCAGATTGCCTCCAAACACGTCTCCGACGATTGTCTGGTTGAAGGCATATGTGACATTCATCAGTGAAGAGAACGTGATGCCAATCCTGAGCGGTCCATTCGGCATGTTGTTGGGCCCATCTGTACCACGCTGCATGGTGTCGTGGTTGCAAAGATGCACCTCGCCATGGACGTTGGGAGTGAAGTTGCGTATCGTGCAACCTATTGCGCACAGTTTGAGTCAAAATTCGACGTCGTGTGGCTGCACGAAAAGCATTATTAAGTGCCAGGAAGTCATTTCTGAAAGTATTTGTATGGAGTGTAGCCATGTATGGAAGTGAAACATGGACGGTAAATAGTTTGGACAAGAAGAGAATAGAAGCTTTCGAAATGTGGTGCTACAGAAGAATGCTGAAGATTAGATGGGTAGATCACATAACTAATGAGGAGGTACTGAATAGGATTGGGGAGAAGAGGAGTTTGTGGCACAACTTGACCAGAAGAAGGGATCGGTTGGTAGGACATGTTCTGAGGCATCAAGGGATCACCAATTTAGTATTGGAGGGCAGCGTGGAGGGTAAAAATCGTAGGGGGAGACCAAGAGATGAATACACTAAGCAGATTCAGAAGGATGTAGGTTGCAGCACGTACTGGGAGATGAAGAAGCTTGCACAGGATAGAGTAGCATGGAGAGCTGCATCAGACCAGTCTCAGGACTGAAGACCACAACAACAACAACAACTGTATCTCCTCCATGCCCGAACAACATTGCTTTGCTTCACTCCGAGACGCCTGGACTCTTCCCTTGTTGAGACCCTTCATGGCACAAAGTAACAATGCGGACGCGATATTGACAGTCTAAGCATGGTTGAACTACAGACAACACAAGCCGTGTAGCTCCTTCATGGTGGAATGACTGGATCTGGTCGGCTGTCGGACCCTCTCCGTCTAATAGGCGCAGCTCATGCATTATTGTTTACATTTTTGGGTGGGTTTAGTGACAACAATGAACAGTTAAAGGGACTGTGTCTGTGGTACAATATACACAGTCAACGTCTATCTTCTGGAGTTGTGGGAACCGGGGTGATGCAAAACTTTTTTTGATGTGTGTATTTGGAAGAATTGTTCATGAAAGATTAGAAACATACAGACCTGGTGAGTAGTGAAGAATTAATGGGTTTTAGAAGGATGCTAAACTTTTTACACACTCGTGTAATGCAACTGTTCATTGAGCACACAGATATATAACAAAGAATCGCCTACTTCATTTGTAAACATCAAGAAGGCTTTTCATTATATATCCAGGAAGAAACTGTGAAGTGTCATGCAGAGGTTATTAAATGTTCGAAAGTAGAATTATGTTATTACATTTGCGAGATAATTGTCAGAAAAAATGTGGCTTAACAGAGCAAGACAATAATGTTGCTTTAGTCAAAACTTCTAAGCATTTTAATGGGCACAATTTGACAATTTGGGGTATTTTATAAAAGCATATACCTAAATGGACGAGCTGTGTTCACATCAGATCTATTCGCTGAGGCTGAGACCAACTGTCAGGCAAGTGTTGACACCGTACGTATGTATAAAATTTTTCTCCAAGAATATAATTACAATAACAGGGCGCAAGAGATGCAGCACATATTTAATTGACAATGAAATATCAGAAAAAGCAAAACGTTTGCACATATCTGGGATGCGATATAATTCAAGAATACACCGAACATGGTGACTGGGAAGTTAAACACATAGACTCCCACATGTGGAAGAAATAACAGAAACTTAAGAAGCAAAGAACATTAAGGGACATTTATGAAATATTATACGATGGAGTGCTGTCCCCACGCTAATATATGGAAGCAAACGCAGAGCCCTCTCTAGGAGAGGAAAAAAAATTGGCATAAGAAATGACATTTCTGTGAATTGTGCTGGCTGTACGAGAACAACCAGGTCGGATTGTGAGTTAGTTGGGAGCTGGCAGTGTTCGAGTTGGCACGCGACACAAGTTCAGTTGGGGCGCGGCAGCAGCGAAGTCCGGACCGCCATGACTCGCCCGACGGTTGCTGACTCACATGATTGGAGTGGGGTCGACTTTGGTTGGTCGTTGGTCGGTCATCTTGCTGGACGACGTGCATTTTGGCCGGCGACCGCTTATGGGTTGGGTGTGTGTGCCGATTCGTGATTCGTCCCTGTTATTGTACAGTCACTGCCGTTGGCATTGTCTAGTTCTTCGCGCAGTGTTCGTGAAACTGTGTGTAGTTTGTGTGATTTTTTTACTGACAAGTTATTTTAAACGTTGTCGGCGTACTGGCTCTGAGGAGTCGGTTGGTTGGCGTGGAGCAGTGAGGAATTCTCGGCAGGGTGTAGTTTGGCTGGGGCCCACTGCCGGTCTCTACGTGGTGTTGGAGAGTGTGGCGCTGTTCTCATTACTACGAGGTTCGTGGCTTACCGACACTGGACACGAAAGTTGAGTTTTGATTTAACCTACCAGCAAGTCAAGACCGTTCACATTGTGTCGTTTGGAGTTAGTTGTCGGCGGCTGTTTGGATATTCCTGCGAGCAACAACGTGGTTTTCAAGTTGGAAAATTCTAGCCACCCTCTGGTGGAGTTTCACTGTATTTGGTTATTTGAATTGATGTGCACCAGCGGAATCTTCTGCCTTGTGGTCGTTAACGTTCCGGTTACCTGCCCTGGGCGTTGACGTAAATTTCAGGCAGTGTAGTTTCCTGATCGTGTTGTTGCTCTCCAGCACCAATATTGTCTACGTTGTTCCGTTGAACTCCCTGTTGCGCCCGTGTCGGATGAAGTGGAAGTTATGTTGTTGGTGGGTCCGCTGACTGTCTGTCGGTTGGGTTGTCGTTGGATCGTGAATGGTTGGCCCGACTGCCTGTCTCACCTAAGTGAGCGTTAGTGTTTGAATTACAGGCCGACACTCGAACATCTGGACGTCCTTGTGTCTACTGCCTTATTTTTTAATCTGGTCTTGTTGTTGGCACTTTTATGGCTTCCAGCCGGTTTTGTGTTTCAAATTAGACTTGTTTTATTCTTAAGGCCTTCAGCCTTGTTTAAAGTACTGTTTCACGTAAGCCCTTTGCATTTTAAAAAATGAATTTTTAAGTCTTCGGCCTTCAGCCGGTTTGAATTTAACTTGTTTACTTCAGCCTAACTAAAGAACTGTTTTAAGATAAGGCTAGCCTTTTAAATGCCTGATTATGCTTGCGTTTCAAGTTATTGGCCTTTAGCCATTTTTTAAGTAAAGTGGCTTTCATCCGGTAATTAAGTCCCAAAGATTAAAGCTGTGTGTTTAAAATTTTTTTTTGGGCTCTTGTAATGTTTGATCAAATAATAAAGCTGTATGTTCGAGTGTAACTGACAGCCCCTTATTGTGGACCGTTTCCACAATTTATTCTATCTGTCCTGTCCTGCGGGTTAAGCAGGGCATATCAAACTAATACAAAAGTAGTCTCGGTGACAAAGTAGGCAAGGATCGATCGCAGTAGAACAACTAAAAAAGTGGAGACTGGAAGATTACCCCTAAGAACCAAAAATTATAGATGCCTAAGGTATGACAAGAGCAGTCAGATCGCGCGACGGAGGGTCGTTTTACCTATTACTTGAAATGAAGAAGAAAAGATAATTTAAGCGTTCAGTCTCGGAATTAAGCGAATTAACTGAGTTACTTTGTATCACTTTGCTGTTTGGTTTGCTCGCACAGTCACGGCCTGTGCTTATTGTATGCTGTAGCCTGATGCCTTACGACAGGGGGTTCCCCGGCGACGCACCTGTGGACGGCGGGGAGTCCCAGTCGGTGTGCGGGCCGGCGCCCAGCGGCGAGAAATCCAGCCGGAACGTCTTCTTGCGGCGTCGGCGTTCCTCCTCGGTCCACTCTCGCCTGCAACACACGCGGAAGCCGAGTTACTCATAGAAGCAGAACCAGTTTCTAAGCAACTGTAGCCCCACGTGAGAGATCGAAGCATTGTGTCGAAAAGAGCAGAAACATGTAACAGAGAAGGTTGACCCTCACCATCCTGCTTTGTAAGCACTCCTGTTTCATGTATTAAGTTTATATGAAATTTTGACTAATTTTCTTTTCAAAATTCCGATTTTAAGATTCCTACATTATGCACATACCGCGTAAATTATCAAAATGGTAGAAATAAATTTCCCCCACAAAGCTTCATTTTATAGCTCATTCAGTTTGTCGTCCTGATGGCAATGAGCTAATTAGTTTCATCACAAATAATGGCCATCGGAATTTATTGCACTTTTAAAATTTCGTACATTTAGTCATACGGCAAATCTTATGAGTTAATCGCGATAAATGCAGAAGGAAAGACAAATCCTTACCCTCTTTTCAGGGCGACAACTATTGAACTATATGAAACAAAATAGTCGTAACTTCTGAACGGTTTCCGTTAGGACTTTGAAACTGCGCGATTGACAGCGGGGCATGATGGGAGTTATTATGTGCATGCACGTGGTTTGGTCTAGCGACGAAGCCCATTTTCATTTGGATAGGTTCGTCAGTAAGCAAAATTGGGGCATTTGGAGGACTGAGAATCCGCATTTCGCGATCGTGAAGTCTCTTCATCCTCAACGGGTGACTGTGTAGTGTGCAGTGTCCAGTCACAGAATAATCGGTGCGATATTCCTTGATGGAACGGCGACTACCGAACGGTACGTGAAGATTTTGGAAAATGATTTCATCCCAGTTACCCAAAGTGACCTTGATTTCGACAGTATGTGGTTCATGCTGGACGGAGCTTCAGCCCATCGAATCAGGAAAGTTTTTGATGTCTTGATTTTTTGGGAACCGCATTGTGGCTCTGGGGTATCCAGAGACCATTATCATAGGTCTCGATTGGCTGCCATATTCTCCGGATCTGAACACACGCGACTCCTTTTTGTTGGGCTACATTGAGGACACTGCTGAGCTGAAAACAGCCATTCAGGAGGTCATCGACTGCATCGATGTTCCGACACTTCAGTGCGTATTGCAGGATTTCGCTATTCGTTTGCGCCACGTCACCGCCAATGATAGAAGGCATATGTATCATCTGTAGTGATGTTTACATGCTGAATAAAGTGTGTGCATGCCGTGGTTTGTAACTAAGTTACGGTTTTTTTATATAATTCAATAATTGTCACGCTGTATATTGTGTGTGGTCACATATCTTCCTCCTTAGCGCTATACTAATCTGATGTTGGCCGGCCGCTGTGGTCGAGCGGTTCTAGGCGCTTCAGTCGGGAACCACGCGGCTGTTACGGTCGCAGGTTCGAATCCTGTCTCGGGCTTGGATGTGTGTGATGTCCTTAGGTTAGTTATGTTTACGTAGTTCTAAATCTAGGGGACTGATGTAACCTCAGATGTTCAGTCCAAAAAATGGTTCAAATGGCTCTGAGCACTATGGGACTTAACATCTTAGGTCATCAGTCCCCTAGAACTTAGAACTACTGAAACCTAACTAACCTAAGGACATCACACACATCCATGCCCGAGGCAGGATTCGAACCTGCGACCGCAGCGGTCGTGCGGTTCCAGACTGTAGCGCCTTTAACCGCTCGTCCACTCCGGCCGGCGGTGTTCAGTCCCATAGTGCTTAGAGCCATTTGAATCTGATATGGAGACACCGACCGCAGTTGTTCTAGCTCCTTTGCAAGGCTATCTCCATCAGAAGCAACATGTGACAGCTGCTCGAACGTTCAAATGACGACAGTAGGTTGTAAAGGTTGATGGCAGCTCGGCGCTTGTAGATAGAGGTCCGTACGTGTGGGCTTACGGTAGACGAAATGCCCTAATGACCCCTCCATGTTCCTAACAAAAAGTGGTTCAAATGGCTCTGAGCACTATGGGACTTAACATCTTAGGTCATCAGTCCCCTAGAACTTAGAACTACTTAAACCTAACTAACCTAAGGACATCACACCCATCCATGCCCGAGGCAGGATTCGAACCTGCGACCGTAGCGGTCGCGCCGTTCCAGACCGAAGCGCCTAGAACCGCTCGACCACACCGGCCGGCCTTTCCTAACAACCAAGACGTCCAAAAACGGTAAGCAACCATCCTTCTACATTGTCCTGTTGAAAAATGGCACCAACATACTGTCGTGTGAGTGGTAACACGTAACGACCCAGATCGTCCGTAACTTGCCACTGTGCTGTCAGTTTTCTCAGTTGCTACCAGCCGCGATATGAAGTCATAACCGATGCCTTCCAACAGCGTGACGACGGGAGTAACACTGCTGTGCCTCTCCAAAACATTGGAAAAATGAGATATCGTCCAAGATCGCCACTATTATCGCATACGATGATCATTCAGGGTAGTGCAGAAGCGCAATTCACCACTGAATACAGTGTGATGCAATTCATCAGTAGGACATGTGTCCCAGTCAGGCCAACACTGCAAACACAGCTGATTGTGTTGTGGTGTCAACGGTAGCCAACGGAAGGGCTCGGTAATTCCCTAGTCCAATTGCTGTCAGTCTCCGACCAGCGGTGTGGAACAGCAGAATGTTGCTGGGACTCCATTACTTGTTCCCAGATTACAGGTGCATATTTGAAGGGTTGCTGGACGCTTGTACACAGTATGACTATTCTCCTTTGTGGTGGCAGGTGTTAATGTTAATGAGCGTATGGCATTGGTGGCCGGGAGACCCCTCGCTAGGCGGTTCGGCCGCCGCTCCACAAGTTCTTTAACGCCACTACGGCGACTTGCGAGTGAATGAGGATGAAATGATGATAAAAGATGCACAACACCCAGTCATCTCGAGGCAGAGAAAATCCTTGACCCCGCCGGGAATCGAACCCGGGACCCCGTGCGCGGGAAGCGAGAACGCTACCGCAAGACCACGAGCCGCGGAAGTGGCAGGTGTGATCGACCGGAACAATGACGACGAGTGCACCCATGGAGGTAAGAATAGAGGGAGACGCCGTGACGTCACAGCTGTGAAGCTATGTGAAGCCGAGGGTAGCGATCTCAATCCGACCAAAACATTGCTGCTGTAAGCTTGTGTGCATAGGCTTGTCGCTCGCTTTTGGAAGGATTTTGCGCTATTATGGTGACTTGTGTGGTGTTCGGATGTACGAATCGTTCTGATTGTGATGCGAAATCGAAGGGAATAACATTTCATGTGTAAGTTGTCTCGTTAAGTGTGATTTTACAACTTCATTGTGAATGAACGTGTGCTACATCGGTACTTGTACTATAGCGTGTTTTTCTCCTGTATGATTTTAGATTACCTAAAAATGAAAGTCGGAAAGCTTTGTGGGAGAATGCCGTGAGGAGGAAGAATTGGCGTGCGTCTAAATGGAGCACTATATGTTCTCAGCATTTCCGAGAAGAGGACATAGACCGAACTTCCCTTTCAACTGTAAGGCTCAGAGAAAATGCTGTACCATCAGTTTTCCCTACACACCCAAAACATTAGCAAAAGGTACGTTAATCCAAAGAATTAAATTCTTAGTTTTCAAGTTCACGTTTCAGTATAATACGTACGTATCGTCGATAATCGAAGTGTTGGTAACTCACTTTGTCTTCATCATGTACCAAATTAAAAGCTAACACTACATTAACTGGCGTAAAGTATAGGCCTAAACAGGACACTGTGTAGATTTGCCATTCTATGTACCGTATTTCAGTAAATATTGGTGGTAATGAACAGTGTTTCCCAGTAGTGTAACGTAACTGAAATGTCCCAGTACGTATTACAAACAAGATGTATTTATGGGGCTTTGGAGGGAGGGTATAGCTAACTTAGTTTTCAGTTTCTATTATTTAGTTTGTGATACACGTTTATTACTGAATTAACAAAATTGTATCGTTTACATTGAAGGCTAGCTATTCGTAATATTACATTAAAAACTATTTTTAATCAGAAGAAACGCGGAATTTCGCCTTTACGAGATTTTATTTTAAACAAAAACTTTGAAACAACCAATCTGATGACGTTACATGCGTATATGGTGCAATTAGCGACTGTAATACACGCAGCGCTATAGCACACTGGCAATCTTTTGGTCAGTGTGTCATGGCAGCGAGCCACGCCCCCATGGCTTCAAAACGTAGTACGGCTGGGATACGTAGCGCCATCTCCCCTTATTCTTACCTCTATGAGTGCAGCCGCCATTACGATGCCGTGCAGTCTAGCATCGGACATCCAAATACCCCACAAATCTGGATACTGCGCGATTCGACCAGCCGGCCAAATGGAGACCCATAATGAGGCCCCTTTTAAAATCTGTCAGGTCTCATAACGCTGTTTCACACGAATACGCGACATCTCAAAGTACTTCACAGTAAAAACTCATTATCTGATGCTATTCGCACCTCGTATACAGCCGACCAAGCCAACAGTACTAAACACGAGCAACACTAAAGTACTCTGGTAGTTGTTCTACCTCTCACAGAGAATTTTAACTCTAATCGTTTACGTATCCGCTGATAGTGTGAACATCTACGAAGTTACTTTTACATCCAAACAGCTTTTTTGTGTGTCACTTTTCTTGTCAGGTAGTGCATTTCATATCTTTTAAGCACAGTATATGTTCCAAAGTACTAATAAAAATCTATATCGACGATACGAGTTAATAAGTCAGCTGGTAACTTCTGTTTTCGTTACTGTGGGGTGGTGTAATGTGTGCAACTTTACAGTCTTTAGATATGGAGCTTTAATACAGCGAGCCGTTGTGTATGACTCCTAAACATGGAGCTATTTCATCATAATACTCTGAAAGGAACAAATTCTCTACCTAAAGATTTTCCTTCTAGACTTCGCTACACCGAAGGTATTTGCCTCTAAATTGCTCAGTTTAGCAGCTGTTCTAGATTCCAATTTCGGATTATTTGCTGCATTCTATTTGATGAATGAATTACGGCAAACGTCGTTCAGTAACCTCGATTAAGTGGTCCTGGTGTCGGTAATATTACTATTGCTATCACTCAGTGAAGATATTGATTGTGTCTTTGACTATGGCCTTAATGGATCTTTACGTCTTTGGATTTTTTGGCAGACTTCGAGACAGAGATTCGTTACGAGAACTGTTAAAAGCATCTCATATCGAAAACCGCATTAACTCTTGAGCGCCTCTGTACATTTTACATTCTTTTAAGTCTGCCAGGCATTAGCGAAGAGAAGAGAAGCCAAGGAGAGCTGGTTACGAGTCACAGTTTTTGCACAAGGCAAAGCACAGTGCGAAGCGGTAAAGAGAACTACCCAAGCAGCAATGTGAAGAGCAAAGAGTATGTAAGTAAAAGGAATGATGAAGGTGGTTGAACAAGATTAGTTGGGTAAAAGGGCTCAAAAAGTGTGTTATAAAGTTAACTTCTTTAAGAAGGGATGTCAGAGCCGACAAAAGTTCATCAAGGACAATAATGAGTGTTGCAACAACTGTGGTAGTAAGAAAACTGGACAGGAGCAGAAATGACCGGCGAGCGAATTAACACAATAAACAGAAGATTTATTTAACTTGTATTTCTCCAAACATATGAAGGCTCATAACAGATAATGCAGCAAGAAAGAGGGTCCAGCTCTCTCAATGCCCGTGAGGAAAAGTCTCTCTGCACTAAAGCATGAACGGTGGTGCCAGAGCCGCGACCAGGCGGCGTCTGCATGGAGTGCCGTAGGTAAGTGGCTCCGAGCGGGAGTGGGCTGAGCCGCTTCCGCCGGCCCTCCTATATCGCGCCGAGCCGCTAGAGAGGTGTGGCTCAGCAGCGTGCTCCACTGGATCCGCCGGATCCCGCACGACAGCTACTGGCGTCTCACGGAAACTTCAAATTCCGTTGCTATGACGCCATAGGGTGGTATCGATATGTGATATAGATACCACAAGTTCTACATCGCTGAGAGGTGCAAACAATGCTTCAGGTAGCTTTTCAACGGTGATAAACCAAATGGCCTGTTCCGTTTGCAGTCTCCTGACACTGCAGATTTATATTAGCCACCGCCTGCACCAGAGGAAGTGAAGAATCAGATAATGAGGCGGAAGAAGAATCAAAGTCCAGAGAAGGTAGAATTCAAACAGTCATTTCAGCAGGCTCGAGGGAGGAAGACTACTAGCGAAACCACCAACTAATCAAGAGAATATAGCTTGTGGAGGAGGTCTCAAAAGATTGGAAGACAGCAATCATCTGCCCTATACACAAGAAAGGTGACTAAATGAACTGCAGCAACTACAGAGGGAACGCTCTTCTGAACGTCTACAGCAAGTACGATATTGCAGGGCCTGTGTTATTCCAAATTACGAAGCAATGTTCTTTTGAACATGCATGTATGTCCAAACGAACAGACACTGCAGCGACTACAGCAGTTATGAAATGTTTTCGAAATTGCGAATTATGGACAACCATCAGCTCTATAATGGAATGACGACAATGAAAGATTGTGCCAGCCTGGGATTGGAACCCGAATCTGCCGCTTATCGCGAGCGGTAGCCTTACTATTAGGGTATCTGAACCAGATCCAACCTTCCATATGTCGTCATCCACGTGTCTATAACCTCATCCATTATGCATATTCCCGTACAGGTGACACATTTTACTTGATAGTCGCTTGCTCAGTGTTGGCATGCATGTCCAAAGGAACACTGCATCGTAATTCGGAATAACACAAGGCACTGCAGTATCGTACACTCCTGGAAATAGAAAAAAGAACACATTGACACCGGTGTGTCAGACCCACCATACTTGCTCCGGACACTGCGAGAGGGCTGTACAAGCAATGATCACACGCACGGCACAGCGGACACACCAGGAACCGCGGTGTTGGCCGTCGAATGGCGCTAGCTGCGCAGCATTTGTGCACCGCCGCCGTCAGTGTCAGCCAGTTTGCCGTGGCATATGGAGCTCCATCGCAGTCTTTAACACTGGTAGCATGCCGCGACAGCGTGGACGTGAACCGTATGTGCAGTTGACGGACTTTGAGCGAGGGCGTATAGTGGGCATGCGGGAGGCCGGGTGGACGTACCGCCGAATTGCTCAACACGTGGGGCGTGAGGTCTCCACAGTACATCGATGTTGTCGCCAGTGGTCGGCGGAAGGTGCACGTGCCCGTCGACCTGGGACCGGACCGCAGCGACGCACGGATGCACGCCAAGACCGTAGGATCCTACGCAGTGCCGTAGGGGATCGCACCGCCACTTCCCAGCAAATTAGGGACACTGTTGCTCCTGGGGTATCGACGAGGACCATTCGCAACCGTCTCCATGAAGCTGGGCTACGGTCCCGCACACCGTTAGGCCGTCTTCCGCTCACGCCCCAACATCGTGCAGCCCGCCTCCAGTGGTGTCGCGACAGGCGTGAATGGAGGGACGAATGGAGACGTGTCGTCTTCAGCGATGGGAGTCGCTTCTGCCTTGGTGCCAATGATGGTCGTATGCGTGTTTGGCGCCGTGCAGGTGAGCGCCACAATCAGGACTTCATACGACCGAGGCACACAGGGCCAACACCCGGCATCATGGTGTGGGGAGCGATCTCCTACACTGGCCGTACACCACTGGTGATCGTCGAGGGGACACTGAATAGTGCACGGTACATCCAAACCGTCATCGAACCCATCGTTCTACCATTCCTAGACCGGCAAGGGAACTTGCTGTTCCAACAGGACAATGCACGTCCGCATGTATCCCGTGCCACCCAACGTGCTCTAGAAGGTGTAAGTCAACTACCCTGGCCAGCAAGATCTCCGGATCTGTCCCCCATTGAGCATGTTTGGGACTGGATGAAGCGTCGTCTCACGCGGTCTGCACGTCCAGCACGAACGCTGGTCCAACTGAGGCGCCAGGTGGAAATGGCATGGCAAGCCGTTCCACAGGACTACATCCAGCATCTCTACGATCGTCTCCATGGGAGAATAGCAGCCTGCATTGCTGCGAAAGGTGTATATACACTGTACTAGTGCCGACATTGTGCATGCTCTGTTGCCTGTGTCTATGTGCCTGTGGTTCTGTCAGTGTGATCATGTGATGTATCTGACCCCAGGAATGTGTCAATAAAGTTTCCCCTTCCTGGGACAATGAATTCACGGTGTTCTTATTTCAATTTCCAGGAGTGTATTTATCCGATGACACCGGGCAATGACTTACAAGTAAAATGCCTCGCTTTTATGGGAATATACATAATGAATGTAGAATCTCAGGTTGTAGACACATGGTTGACGACATTTTGAAGTTTGGGTCTGGCCGTGGGTCTGCTCGGATAGCCTATTGGTAAGGCTACCGCTCGCGGTAAGTGGGAAATCTAGGTTCGAGTCCCGGTCCTACACAAATATTCATTGTTGCCATTCCATCATTAACCTGACGTTTATCCATATTCGCCATTGCGAATAAATTTCATGTCTACAACAAGACCCTGTCCAACAATATACTGGACAGAATTTAGCCGTTTGCAGAGGAAATGATTGGTGGATTTGAGGAAACTTAAGGTAACTTGCCAGTGAATGGCTGGAAAAACAGTAATAACTTTCATAAAGTTTAAGAGGGTCTAACTACATAATGTGAAGTCTGAATACAGCCGCGCGGTTTAAGGCGCCATATCACGGATTGCGCCCCCCCCCCCCCCCCCCCCCCCCCCCCGCCAGAGGTTCGAGCCCTTCCTTGGGCATGGGTGTGTGCATTGCTCTTAGCAGAAGTTAGATTAAGTAGTGTGTAAGTCTAGCGACCGATGACCTCAGCAGTTTGGTCCCTTACTAATTCACACACATTTGAACATTTTTGAACTCTGAATACAAAGAAATTTTAGGACTATGAAAGTGTTTTGAGGACGAATATTTTGGTATAAGAATAATCAGAATAGCTTCTATACAAACTTTATTATATAAACATCTATGTCGGTCAGTAATTTAAAATTTCTCCTGCCAATTTAAGTTTGAAGTCTATAGACTTATCACCTACTTTTCCTAGATGCTTAAAATTTTGTGCACACATTTATGACATTGTTATCTAAAATGTAGACTACAATCAAATGATTTCAATTAATAGTTTTGATACTATAAACACGTAAAGTAAACAATCAAAATCAATGTAATATTTTATATTTAATATTGGTATATTTTTCTCCCAGATGATTGTAAACTGGTGTCTGTAGTCTACTTTTCTCCATATGGTAACCTGAAACATTTCATTTCAGACATGTAGCTCATAGAGGTTTTTTGCATTTCACGGCTTTCCTGTAGACTTATCACCTGCTTTTCCTAGATGCTTAAAATTTTGTGCACACATTTATGACACTGTTATCTAAAATGTAGGCTACATTCAAATGATTCCAGTTAATAGTTTTGATACTATAAACACATAAACTAAACAATCAAAATCAACATAATATTTTATATTTAATAAGGGTTTATTTTTCTCCCAGATGATTGTAAACTGGTGTCTGTAGTCTACTTTTCTCCATATGGTAACCTGAAACATTTCATTTCAGACATGTAGCTCATATAGGTTATTTTGCATTTCACGGCTTTCCTGTTTGCTTCCCGACTTTACCCGCTTGTTAGCTGTCCCATTATAACTGGACAAGTCCAAACAAGGGACAGTGAGAGAATAGCATAAATTAGACACATCGCGAACGCATAAATTACTCTAACTCCTCGCTGCCTTCTCTTACGATCTTCAAACAGCCAAGCGACCACCAATCTTAGTACGTGATATCAATTTCAACTTGATACACGCTTACTTTACCAGGGTAAAACGCTCTCAAAGACGGAAATACAAACCGAAAAACGGATTAAAGGAACTCAGAGAAAAGCTGTTTTTCGTCGTTTGTAATTACAAACTAAACACTTTCCGTTACTTTCCTTGAATTGTACTGTGAAACCTTGTTTCCTTCCGCGTCTCACGCTTCTACGTCAACGCAAATAATAATGACGCCATTTGACATCCGACCGCAGAGGAAACACAGTCGTTGCCGCATACCAACATATTTTTAAATTTATTTTTAAAGATGTTCCAGATGTTGGAACTGATTCATTTAACTACCATTTTTTCACAAAACTGTAAATATTGATTTAAGATGGAAAAAATTAGAATTTTTGAAGCAGATTCACTAGCAAGTGACCTTAAGGAAGTGCCGTGCGACTGTCCACAACGTCTATGTACTGCGAGAGCTCACCTAGAAGACGTGATAGTATGGTGAAGACGTTCATGTGCTCTTCGCAGATTTTAACAAGGCTTGTGAGTGTATTCAATGGGAGAGACTATTTGCCAAAGCGAGACCGGAATATTCGGGAAACTTGTCAGCCTAATTAGAGTTTGTCTCACTGATTCAAAAGGAAAAGTGAAGCTCGGGAGTCAAGTTATGTATAGCTTTAACATACACTATGTGATCAAAAGTATCCGGACACCTGGATGAAACTGACTCACAAGTTCGTGGCGCCCTCCATCGATAATGCTGGAAGTCAGTATGGTGTTGGTCCATCATTAGCCTTGATGACAGCTTCCACTCTCGCAGGCATACGTTCAGCCAGGTGCTGGAAGATTTTTTGGGGAATGGCAGCCCATTCTTCACGGAGTGCTGCTCTGAGAAGAGGTATCGATGTCAGTCGGTGAGGCCTGGCACGAAGTCGGCGTTCCAAAACATCCCAAAGGTGTTCTATAGGATTCAAGTCAGGACTCTGTGCAGACCGGCCGGCCGCAGTGGCCGAGCGGTTAAAGGCGCTACAGTCTGGAACCGCACGACCGCTACGGTCGCAGGTTCGAATCCTGCCTCGGGCATGGATGTGTGTGATGTCCTTAGGTTACTTAGGTTTAAGTAGTTCTACGTTCTAGGGGACTTATGACCAGTTGAGTCCCATGGTGCTCAGAGCCATCTGTGCAGACCAGTCCATTGCACGGATGTTACTGTCGTGTAAACACTCCGCCACAAGCCGTGCATTATGAACAGGTGCTCGAGCGTGTTGAATAATGCAATCGCCATCCCCGAATAGCTCTTCGACAGTGGGAAGCAAGAAGGTGCTTAAAACTTCAATGTAGGCCTGAGCTGTGATAGTGCCACGCAAAACAACAAGCGGTGCAAGCCCCCTCCATGAAAAACACGACCACACCATAACCCCACTGCCTACGAATATTACTGTTGGCACTAGGCATGCTGGCAGATGAACTTCACCGGGCATTGGCTATACCCACACCCTGCTAACAGATCGCCACATTGTGTACCCTGATTCGTCACTCCACACAACGTTTCTCCACTGTTCAATCGTCCAATGTTTACGCTCCTTACGCCAAGCGAGGTGACGTCTGGCATTTAATGGCGAGATGTGTGGCTTATGGGTAGCCACTCGACCATAAAATCCAAGTTTTCTCACCTCCCGCCTATCTGTCATAGTACCTGCATGGGTCCTGATGCAGTTTGGAATTCTTGTGTGATGGTCTGGATAGGTGTCTGACTATTACACATTACGACCCTCTTCAACTGTCGGCGGTCCCTGTCAGTCAACAGACGAGATCGAACTGTACGCTTTTGTGCTGTACGTGTCCCTTAACGTTTCAACTTCACTATCACATCGGAAACAGTGAACCTATGGATGTTTAGGAGTGTGGAAATCTCGCGTACAGGCGTATGACACAAGTGTCATTCTATCACCTGACCACGTTCGAAGTCCGTTGAGTTCCGCGGAGCGCCCCATTCTGCTCTCTCACGATGTCTAATGACTACTGAGGTCGCTGATATGGAGTACCTGGCAGTAGGTGGCAGTACAATGCACCTAATATGAAAAACGTATGTTTTTGGTGGTGGCCGGATACTTTTGATCTCATAGTGTAATTACAGATCTGAGACAGAGGAGATGGACATTGTTCAGCCTGGCTTTCGAAAAGATAATGAGGGAACCTTTCCATAAAATATTAAGGGGATCCAGGTCGAAGGTGAGAAAATTACACATATCGCATATGTCGACGACGCCTTTCTGTTATCCAGATCTAAGGAAGAACTTTCAACACCAAATTTCTCCTCTGAATGCGAAAATATTTCGTTGACGCCCACCCACATAAGGAGCAATAATCATTGTGATAAAATAAGAGAAACTGGAGCTCGCACGGAAAGATTTAAGCGTTCGTTTTTCCGGAGTGCTATTGGACACTGGATCGGTAGAGAAATAGTCCGAAGGTAGGTTCGGTGAGTCCTCTGCCAAGCAGTTAACTGTCGATTACAGAATAGTCCTGCAGATGCAGATGAAGATGAGCAACAGCGTGGGGGTGGCAGACAGCAAGATCGAACTCCTGGTGAATGATTCGAAGAGCGAGTGCCTGGTGATTAGCATGTACCACCAACACTTATGGCATCCATAATTTTCAAACGTTTATAGATATCTAGTTGGCAAAACTCGGCATTGCCCAGGTATTCATTTTACCAATTATCTATAAGAAATGACAATAAAAAATGTAGCGTAATGTCGAAGAAATTTCATTTCCATGTATTCGTGAAAACGCCTTCGAAACTACCTGTTTCTGTACGCTGGGCGCAGCTCCTTCACGTTGTACAACGCGATTTTGTAAACGTCCCTGTGGCAACGCCAGTTCATAGCTCTATAGACGGCTATTGTTTTCGCCTACAGCCGTCTGCGCTACGCAGTTGAAAAGTTGTCAGAAGCACTGCCAGGTGTCAGGGATCTCATTAAGTTGACTCGACTGTGGGAGTGTCTTAGTAGTAAAGAGTAAACGTATTAAAAATTTCCTGCATGATGTGGCATTTTTTCACGAATCTCAGTGTTTATCTCTCTTGAATTATCTGAGATAATGATATACGAATATTTTTATGTGTACATTCAGCGGCATATGTTGTGTTTATTTCTGAGTTGTACCAAATATGAACATTTCTGTGAAATAGTCATCCGTCATAATAAGCACATCTCGGATATCGTATTCGAGGCTAAAATCTATACAGCTTCTCGAAAATATTACCTCGGATGTTTGTTGGCTCCGACAGTAATGGTGAGAAATTTTTAAACAGCCCCCCCTCCCCCTTATTATTAGAAGAAGAGCCCTGTGTCTGCCTTATAAAAGCAGAGGCTGAGACTACATAATATGCGACGATGGCAGAATAATCCTTTCCATTGCCACATCCAGGCACTGTACTATTTTCTTTAAAGTTGTAAATCACGTGGATCCGTATTTTTGTGTGTCCTTTTATCAATAGTGTTGAATTTACAGGTGCGTATAGACTATTATTAACTAAACTCATTCAAGTCACACTTGGTTCCTGGCCCAAATGATAAAATTTACCATGGCGTCATGATAATGAAGAGAAACTTATCTCATTTTCTTAGCAAAGACTGTCGTAAATTTCTCTTATCTTTCAGTACTATTTAACGATGTAGTCTAGTGAAAAAGAACTACAAATTTGTTTGTTGCGTAATGTTCATGAGAAGTCAACTAATAATGAGAAAGTACCTTTTTTTGACAGTATTATTAAGGGGAGGTCTACTATCTTTTGGTTAAAAAAATCGATTTTTTTAAAATTGCAATTTTGGATCCGTGAAAGTGTTTAGAATCCACCCCTGAAACGGTTTTCCGAATACGGAACGGAAATGTTTGTTATTCGCTGTTGAACAAAAAAAATGCACCTGCCTGAAATCGGCCTTTTTGAAGCAGCAGTTTTTTTTTCTTTCGGAGGACGAGTTATTGTACCAGTGCTTGGGAGAAAACACAGAAAATTCAAATGAGAGTGTGAACGGGTGTGTTTGGAAATTAGCCGCCGAGCATTTGCATTCTGGTGCGAAGACTGTGGAGGTTGCGACTTTCCTGGCAGTGAGCAGCTTCAACGAAGCGTATTCAGCAATCCTAAAGACCATGACAACGATGGACGTCACCCTGGGACTCTATTCGACGCAGTTTGCCAAGCATTCGGACGACCACCAGATTCAAGCAGCAGAAAACCGCTTCTCACCAGCCGTACGAGCGGCTCTGGAGCAGCGCAGGATGGCCCAGATCGAGCAGAACTCCCTCTGTGAAGAAGAGGAAGGACTAGTTTATGGACCCGGAATAGCAGAGTGAACGTAAGTTGCGTAATATTGCATTTATATGTAGTCAAAGCTTCAAACGCGTTTTTCTCGAAATGAATTTCTTTTTATCGCGCGGTGTGGTAACTTCAGGAGTTGTGCCACTTTTTTTCCGATCTATCAACTATAAATATTTTTACTTGGTCGACGAAGTCGAAAAATCGATGAAAAAACCCCTATTTTTTTCAAATGGCCGCCATTTTGTTTCCTATGGTCCAAATAACTTAAGCGAGGTACAACTCCTGAAGAATCTTATATACTTCGCTAACGTCAACTCAACTCTGATTTCAGACGAGCCGGCTGACCTGTGACATACCACGCGTGGAGGTCTACATCGAAATTTTGTTTCGTTCCGGCGGCAGTTCCGCCTTTGCTCTTTGACATTTCAGGTCGAAAAAATTCCTGTTTGTAGAGGAAATATCAATAAACATTTTCACCGAATTTGACATTGATCCCGAGAAAGAAATTCTCAAAGAACATGCTTTTTTCGGGCCAAAGATAGTAAATCTCCCCTTAAGCAAACATCCAAGATAAACCGCAATTTTTTATTTGTTTAACATTACGTTGTTTGCAGAGTGTAGAGGGCGTATGTTAATTTGTGTGTTCTAGTGTTCATGGAACAGCTATATAAAGGAAGTGGCTGATTTCCTTGATTGCTTTAGATTTTGCTTCGTTCACAACTATACAGCATATTTTCATAACGGTTGATGTATGGGTAGGTCAGATCGCTCGGATGGATAAGCATCGATGGCCTTTGAAATCCATGGATTTTATTCCCAGCGGAAGAAGATCGCTGTGTGGACCAAATAAAAGGTGGAGGAATGGAATCGTTGGTAACTTGCTGGAAATCGCCATAGAGGGCGATTGGTGGCAGAAAGCAGGAAGCAGAACCACCTCTTGAGAAACAATATAATCAAGCTGCAGTCACCAGTACGTAATTAGTTCTCTTCGTCGAGGTTTTCCGACGTACTGAAATATGTCTGGTACAAAACAGAGCATTTAGAGGATCGCCCACCACAATTTGAGACTCCTGCTGAATTTTGTTTTATATTCTGTTATATTCTGTGTATTATGTGAAGAAATGTCGTTAATTTTGTGCGTATAATGTAAATAAACCGTTATGTTTTAAAGCGTAATATTTTGATAATTTGTTTAGCGATTGTCATTATTCTAATGATATTGTGTCATAATAATGAGTTACTTATTATTTTCAGGTAACAATATACACGTATGGGAAATGATAAACTAAAAAGCACGAATTTACAACGTAAAATAGCAATTTAAAACACAAAACAAAAATAAATAAAACAATTAGAATTATAATGAGCGTTAGATATTTTAATTACGTATGTTAAAAATATTCTGACAGCAACTTGTGTACAACTTATTTTCGAAAACTGGTATTTCAGAAATCAGCTTTATTACATCTGGATGGATGTGGCGTGAAAGCTTCTTTAATTTATGGTGGAGCAAAAGTTATCATTTTGCAAAATTAATTAGTGGTGGTGGCGTATTTAGCAAAATTTTAAATCGTTACAGAAATTAATTAACCGTTTTTAAGAGCCATAATTACAGTTCAACTTTTGTATGATACACATTTTTTGTGTTTCATGGTTTCAAAATTATTCCCTGTAAATATAATACGGCAAATTACCTATCGGGGTGTGTTTTATCCTTAAAAGTGAAGCTAGGCACAAACAAAAAAGTACATATTGCATTATTTTGCCTCCATACACAGTCTCAAACTTTCATCAAGATCGTTTATTTACCCCAGTGAATGTTCAAATGGTTCAAATGGCTCTGAGCACTATGGGACTCAACTGCTGTGGTCATAAGTCCCCTAGAACTTAGAACTACTTAAACCTAACTAACCTAAGGACAGCACACAACACCCAGCCATCACGAGGCAGAGAAAATCCCTGACCCCGCCGGGAATCGAACCAGGGAACCCGGGCGTGGGAAGCGAGAACGCTACCGCACGACCACGAGGTGCGGGCAGTGAATGTTCCTTTGTTAACCAAACTACGCCTCTATTTCATTAGCTTTGACAGAGAACATCGAAGAAGTTCAAAGAAGGGAAGGTCGTTTTGTGTTATCACGAAATAGTGGAGAGAATGCCAGTTCTCCTGAAATTTGAGTCACCAACTTCACCTCAGAGTGAGAAAACATTATGTTGGCGCCCACCTACAGAGGAAGAAATGATCATCATAATAAAATAAGCCGGCCGGGGTGGCCAAGCGGTTAAAGGCGCTGCAGTCTGGAACCGCGTGACCGCTACTGTCGCAGGTTCGAATCCTGCCTCGGGCGTGGATGTGTGTGATGTCCTTAGGTTAGTTAGGTTTAAGTAGTTCTAAGTTCTAGGGAACTGATGACCTTAGAAGTTAAGTCCATAGTGCTCAGAGCCATTTGAACCATAATAAAATAAGAGAAATCAATGCTTGCGTTCGCACGGAAAGATTTAAGTGTGCGTTTTCTTGCGCTCTGCTCCACAGTGGACAGTGGCGGATGGCGGTGAGGGTGTTCCATGAACCCTCTGCCAGGTACTTAATTACGAACTGCAAAGCAGTCATGTAGATACATATGCAGACAGGTACACTGATCAGCCAGAACATTATGACCAATCACCTAACAGCCTGTATGCCCACCTTTGAGAGGAATAACAGCAGCGGCGCGTCTTGCCTTCGAAGCAATGAGGCCTTGGTAGGCAGCTGGAGGGAGCTGACACCCCATCAACACACACAAATCACCTAATTCTCTTAAATTCCGGGGAGGGGGCAATGGGCTCTGAAGCCATGTTCAATCACTTCCCAGATGTGTTTGATCGGGTTCAGGTCTGACGAGTTGGGAGGCCAGCACATCAACTGGAATTCGCCACTGTGTTCCTCGAAACACTCCATCTCACTCCTTGCGTTGTGACATGGCGCATTATCTTGCTGAAAAATGCTACTGCCGTCCGGATGCCAGACTACGATACTCCTCGGCCGTCATGGTCCCTTGCACGAGCTCCACTCGACCAATGGACGCCAACGTGAATGTTCCCCGGAGGATAATAGAGACGCCGCCATCTTGTCTCCGTCCCACAGTACATATGTCAAGCAGTTGTTCCACTGGAAAACGAGTGATTCGCGCCCTCCCATCGGCACGATGAAAAAGGTATCAGGATTTATCAGACCAGGCAACGCTCTGCTAGTGCGTCACCGTCTAGTGTCGATGGTCACGTGCCCATTCCAGTCGCAGTCGTGGTGTTAATATTGACACACGCATGGGTTGTCGCCTGCGGAGGCCCATAGTTGACAGTGTTCTACATCTACATCTACATTTATACTACGCAAGCCACCCAACGGTGTGTGGCGGAGGGCACTCTACGTGCCACTGTCATTACCTCCCTTTCCTGTTCCAGTCGCGTATGGTTCCCGGGAAGAATGACTGTCTGAAAGCCTCTGTGCGTGCTCTAATCTCTCTAATTTTACATTCGTGATCTCCACGGGAGGTATAAGTAGGGGGAAGCAATATATTCGATACCTCATCCAGAAACGCACCCTCTCGAAACCTGGCGAGCAAGCTACACCGCGATGCAGAGCGCCTCTCTTGCAGAGTCTGCCACTTGAGATTGTTAAACATCTCCGTAACGCTATCAGGGTTACCAAATAACCCTGTGACGAAACGCACCGCTCTTCTTTGGATCTTCTCTATCTCCTCCGTCAACCCGATCTGGTACGGATCCCACACTGATGAGCAATACTCAAGTATAGGTCGAACGAGTGTTTTGTAAGCCACCTCCTTTGTTGATGGACTACATTTTCCAAGGACTCTCCCAATGAATCTCAAACTGGTACCCGCCTTACCAACAATTAATTTTATATGATCATTCCACTTCAAATCGTTCCGCACGCATACTCCCAGATATTTTACAGAAGTAACTGCTACCAGTGTTTGTTCCGCTATCATATAATCATACAATAAAGGATCCTTCTTTCTATGTATTCGCAATACATTACATTTGTCTATGTTAAGGGTCAGTTGCCACTCCCTGCACCAAGTGCCTATCCGCTGCAGATCTTCCTGCATTTCGCTACAATTTTCTAATGCTGCAACTTCTCTGTATACTACAGCATCATCCGCGAAAAGCCGCATGGAACTTCCGACACTATCTACTAGGTCATTTATATATATTGTGAAAAGCAATGGTCCCATAACACTCCCCTGTGGCACGCCAGAGGTTACTTTAACGTCTGTAGACGTCTCTCCGTTGATAACAACATGCTGTGTTCTGTTTGCTAAAAAGTCTTCAATCCAGCCACACAGCTGGTCTGATATTCCGTAGGCTCTTACTTTGTTTATCAGGCGACAGTTAGGAACTGTATCGAACGCCTTCCGGAAGTCAAGAAAAATAGCATCTACCTGGGAGCCTGTATCTAATATTTTCTGGGTCTCATGAACAAATAAAGCGAGTTGGGTCTCACACGATCGCTGTTTCCGGAATCCATGTTGATTCCTACATAGTAGATTCTGAGTTTCCAAAAACGACATGATACTCAAGCAAAAAACATGTTCTAAAATTCTACAACAGATCGACGTCAGAGATATAGGTCTATAGTTTTGCGCATCTGCTCGACGACCCTTCTTGAAGACTGGGACTACCTGTGCTCTTTTCCAATCATTTGGAACTTGGAGTGAAGCTCTCTTTGCTTTCGCAGTAGTTTCCTAACTTTGTTGTTGTACCACGGTGTGTTTTTCCCGTCCCTCACAGTTTTACTCGGCACGTACCTGTCTAAAACGCATTTTACGATTGCCTTGAACTTTTTCCATAAACACTCAACATTGTCAGTGTCGGAACAGAAATTTTCGTTTTGATCTGTTAGGTAGTCTGAAATCTGCCTTCTATTACTCTTGCTAAACAGATAAACCTTCCTCCCTTTTTTTATATTCCTATTAACTTCCATATTCAGGGATGCTGCAACGGCCTTATGATCACTGATTCCCTGTTCTGCACTTACAGAGTCGAAAAGTTCGGGTCTGTTTGTTATCAGTAGGTCCAAGATGTTATCTCCACGAGTCGGTTCTCTGTTTAATTGCTCGAGGTAATTTTCGGATAGTGCACTCAGTGTAATGTCACTCGATGCTCTGTCCCTACCACCCGTCCTAAACATCTGAGTGTCCCAGTCTATATCTGGTAAATTGAAATCTCCACCTAAGACTATAACATGCTGAGAAAATTTATGTGAAATGTATTCCAAATTTTCTCTCAGTTGTTCTGCCACTAATGCTGCTGAGTCGGGGGGTCGGTAAAAGGAGCCAATTACTAACCTAGCTCGGTTGTTGAGTGTAACCTCCACCCATAGTAATTCACAGGAACTATCCACTTCTACTTCACTACAGGATAAACTACTACTAACAGCGACGAACACTTCATCACCGGTTGCATGCAATCTATCCTTTCTAAACACCGTCTATACCTTTGTAAAAATTTCGGCAGAATTTATCTCTGGCTTCAGCCAGCTTTCTGTACCTATAACGATTTCAGCTTCGGTGCTTTCTATCAGCGCTTGAAGTTCCGGTACTTTACCAACGCAGCTTCGAC
The DNA here is from genome assembly GCF_023864275.1 of Schistocerca cancellata. Lineage (NCBI taxonomy): Eukaryota > Metazoa > Arthropoda > Insecta > Orthoptera > Acrididae > Schistocerca > Schistocerca cancellata. Next base: position 826,926,601 of record NC_064627.1, on the reverse strand, counting down.
AGTTTACAATTACAATACCGATTGCTGCTTGGTCCCCGCATGTCCTGACTTTGCCCCGCACCCGTTGAGGCTGTTGCCCTTTCTGTACTTGCCCGAGGCCATCTAACCTAAAAAACCGCCCAGCCCACGTCACACAACCCCTGCTACCAGTGTAGCCGCTTGTTGCATGTAGTGGACTCCTGACCTATCCAGCGGAACCCGAAACCCCACCACCCTATGGCGCAAGTTGAGGAATCTGCAGCCCACACGGTCGCAGAACCGTCTCAGCCTCTGATTCAGACCCTCCGCTCGGCTCTGTACCAAAGGTCCGCAGTCAGTCCTGTCGACGATGCTGTTGGAACCGCGCGGCCGCTACGGTCGCAGGTTCGAATCCTGCCTCGGGCATGGATGTGTGTGATGTCCTTAGGTTAGTTAGGTTTAAGTAGTTCTAAGTTCTAGGGGACTGATGACCTTAGAAGTTAAGTCCCATAGTGCTCCGAGCCATTTGAACCATTTTTTTCGACGATGCTGCAGATGGTAAGCTCTGCTTTCATCCCGCTAGCGAGACTGGCAGTCTTCACCAAATCAGATAGCCGCCGGAAGGCAGAGAGGATTTCCTTCGATCCATAGCGACACACATCATTGGTGCCGACATGAGCGACCACCTGCAGATGGGTGCACCCTGTACCCTTCATGGCATCCGGAAGGACCCTTTCCACATCTGGAATGACTCCCCCCGGTATGCACACGGAGTGCACTTTGGTTTTCTTCCCCTCCCTTGCTGCCATATCCCTAAGGGGCCCCATTACGCGCCTGACGTTGGAGCTCCCAACTACCAGTAAGCCCACCTTCTGCGACCGCCCGGATCTTGCAGACTGAGGGGCAACCTCTGGAACAGGACAAGCAGCCATGTCAGGCCGAAGATCAGTATCAATCTGAGACAGAGCCTGAAACCGGTTCGTCAGACAAACTGGAGAGGCCTTCCGTTCAGCCCTCCGGAATGTCTTTCGCCCCCTGCCACACCTTGAGACGACCTCCCACTCTACCACAGGTGAGGGATCAGCCTCAATGCGGGCAGTATCCCGGGCAACCACAGTTGTAGTCCGATCGGGGGATGCGTGGGATGAGCTGGCCGTCCCCGACAAACCCCCATCCGGACCCCCACAGTGATGCCCATTGGCAACAGCCTCAAGCTGTGTGACCGAAGCCAACACTGCCTGAAGCTGGGAGCGAAGGGATGCCAACTCAGCCTGCATCCGAACACAGCAGTTGCAGTCCCTATCCATGCTTAAAGCTGTTGTGCAAAGAACGTCTGAACTAATCTACAGAGAGCGCAAACAAATCGACACAAAATTTAAACGGTTATTAAAATACAAGATTGCCTAGTAAATACAGTAATGCTGCCACTTGTGCACTGCTGACACACTGCTCGGCGGCGGAAGGAGACTACGCGAATTTACACTATTCAGGTACTAAAACGCGATGTTACAACTCTCAAATACTATAATACGCCCGAAATTTATGAATTCGGTGTACTGTGTGATTAGACACACTTATACTCTGTCCAGCAAGCAAAGGCTTGCCGATATATATACGGGATTCACTGGCCCGAAATGGAGGCACGAGGTTTGTCGATTGGCGGTAGCGTCGCGACAAGATGTGGTTACGAGGTCCTAGCGGCCGAAGCCACGAGCTGCACAAGGAGGGCCTGCGCAAAGCGAAGACACCAGAGTACTTCACCGGGGTCAGTGCCGACTACAAGCAGCAGGCCGATATCCCGTCGGTTGGTTGGCAACATTCGTGTCGGACGACCGCTGTTGACCTGGCTGCCCTCTTCTACCTGGCTTTCATCGGCACCACTCAGTAACCACTGTGACGCACCGTGGATCTGTGGAACTGCTTGCTGATAAAGGGGAGTAACATTCTGTAATCATTGTGGTGATTTGTGTCATTGTCTACCTGCCCTCTTTATTATTTTCTGGTTTGTACCCGACCCTTAGAGTTTTGCTCGGTCGGCTCTTTGGTCGTAAATATAGGCAGTAGTATTGTACTAAGACACTAGTCGTCGCTTGAAAATTTGTCCCGCTGTTATATTGCCTTTCATTTCTGGTTTGCTCCAGATCATTAATGTTCTAATGAATCGGTTCTTGGTCATAAATACAGCCGGAACTATTGCACTAAGGCACAGGTTGCCGTTAAACAAAAGATGGACCTTGTGGTTAGATTTAGCTGTTAACCGGTTGAGTTCTTTGATGGTAATTGCATTTCTCAGTCATTATTCATAATCTGAACAACGTGTTATTCTAAGCTGTTCGCTTGTATGTTTGAAAGACCGGTCATTATTGGTGTATTTTAGTTGGATCTTGTGGTTACGCCGAGTGAGTTCTCTTGTAATAAGCGTTCACAAGTAACGTTTTCAGACGTTCCTTCAGAACGGTCATAATAACTGACAACCACTTTAACTTTGAAAATATTAACAGCCAACTGATACCAAGGCCTTAGTCAAAATAAAATTGTCAGAAGGGACAGGTTGGAATCCAGTCGCACCTTGGCTGCCGATTGAAATTAAGAGGTTGGTTGCTTTGAAGTAAGCCTTAGCATTGTTATATTGTTTGCTAATCTGTTTAACCTTTAAGCACAAATGCTCATCTTAACCCGAACCTTTCGACATACAGCTTTCAAATTAAAAGTTACATTATCTGTTTTGATTAATTGAATCAGTCTTGTCGTCAGTGGTGATGATACAGTTTTCAGGTGTTGCAGAAGGGCATTTAATAAAACAGACTGTTTCCAGGGTGGTAGTAAACGCCGGTGTAAACACTGGCTGCAGATCCGGCCCTCTCACTGTTATATTGTCTGCTGTTTTACAATACAGCATTTCAGATTTCTTTTGCAAAGATTAAAAGCTTATTCAACTTATGATTTAAGGTCAAAAGAATCCTGCAAATTGTTCATTTTGTTAAAGAAAATTTTATGATTAAGTGTTTCAATTATCTGTAAAACACCTTTTATATATTGTTAAATAAACAAGTCGTGTGAAAAGAAAGTTATATAGGTGGGTAATATCTTCCAAGTTTTGCTTAATTCCAGTAACTACCACGTATAAGTAGGAAAAGCGGATGCCTGACTGAGATTCATAGGAAGAATTTTAAGGAAATGTGATTCATCCATTACAAAAATGGCTTACAAGGCGCTTGTTCGACCGGTTGTTTTGTTCACCGATCTGAGCCGCTTACCAGGTAGGACTGATAGAAGAGGTGGAGAAGGCCGAATGAAGAGTAGCTCGTTCCGTCACGTGATCGTTTAGTCGACGAGAACGTTACAGAGATGTTCAACAAACTCCACTGATAGACTCTACAAGAGAGGCGTTGTGCAGTATTGAAATTTAGAGAGTGAACGTCCCGGGAAAACTTTGGCAACACATTACTTCCTTCCACGTAGCTCCCACGAAATGGCTGCAATGAGAAAGTTCGAGAAAGTAGAGCTAATGCAGAAGTTTACCAGCAATCACTCTTTCCACGTGCCATTCGCTAATGGGATAGGGAAGGGGGAATCAGATAGGGGTACGAGAAGTAACCTCCTCTAACCACCGTCAGGTGCTTGCATAGTATTGATGTAGATGTACAGTGTGATTGTAATGGAACTTTCGTTGCATGAGAGGGCACTCACTACAAACGAGGGCTCGTAGGACACTGAAACTTTGTGGAAACACTTGTAAGGTCACGCGGAAGAGAGAAAACGAATAAACGGTAGAAAGAAACACACTTTAATTTCCACATGAGAGGGTATTATTTGTAATTTGCGTACTATGTTTTCGTTCTGGGCTACAAACGTTGCTCAGTGTGACGACCATCTGCATCCACGACAGCCTGGAACCACACAAGGGAATGCTCTACGCTGCCCGGAACATTGCTGGTTGGTTGATGGCTACCGCCATCAATATGCTCGTCCTGAACATCCAGCGTCTGTTAGTGTCCCTTCGATAAACAAGGGTTCAAATCGTATGATCTTGGTAGCCACATAGTCTGGAACGATCGACCAATAATGCGTAACGGAGTAACCGAGTGACGTTACGAATAATGCGTCAGGACTATTGTTGTTGTTTTGATAAAACGGAATTACAAGTAAATCCATGTTGCCATACACAGTACTGGCGCCTAACAGCAAATCATGTCACTAACACTGCTAAAAGTAAACTAACTAAACTCCGTCTGGACACGCCTTGGAAAGCCCAATGGTACCGACCGGCCGCCGTGTCATCTTCAGCCCAGAGGCATCACTGGATATGGATATGGAGGAGCATGTAGTCAGCACACCGCTCTCCCAGCCGTATGTCAGTTTACGAGACCGGAGCCGCCACTTCTCAATCAAGTAACTCCTCAGTTTGCCTCTCAAGGGTTGAAGTGCACCCTGCTTGCCAACAGCGCTCGGTAGACCGGATGGTCACCCATCCAAGCCTGACAGCCCTTAACTTCGGTAATCTGACGGGAACCGGTGTTACCACTGCGGCAAGGCCGTTGGCTGTCACTAACACTACTAACAACGAAAATCCTGTAGATCCACATCTGCACATTATTCCGATAAAGTTGGGTACCCATACGGTAAATAGTTTCCCGTCTACACTGGGTCAGGTAGCAAGTTTAATAATAACCATGCTGTAGATGCAGTTAGAACGTCAACTTCACACCAGAACCCAGCATCCGAGATCACTACCTTCTCTGATTTCGGCTCTTGAGGAAGAATGGGTCGCCATTCCACCACAGAGATTCAGACGTCTCACAATAAGGGTCCCCAGCAGAGTTCATACCGCCATAAAGGCGAAAGAGGGTGGGGACACCTGATATCGGAGTCTAGAGTCCGGATACTTTGTACGAAGGCTGTTCGGAAATCAGATTCGATATGCCACGAAATGATAACTATAGTGAAAATCAAAAATTTTTTGTACGCAAGAGTTAGACACACCTTCCACCTACCTCTCTAAATAGTCGCCGCTCCAACTCAGCCATTTGTCTTGGCATTGTTCAGACTTCCCAATACCTTCGTCACAGAAAGCAGTTCTCTACGCTTTTCTGCCTTTCGTTGTTTGTGCCAAAATGTTGTCTTCGTAGCCAGCGGTTCATGTGAGCAAAGATGAATAGCGGAGGGAACCAATTAAGCGCCGTATTGTGGGTAATCAGACGCTTCCAATCGAAAACGCTGCAGGATCGTCTCCATTGAAAGAAAAGCATGAAATTTATGCTTTAGGCCTTATGCTTTAGGCGAAATCTCTCACCAGATTCACATACTTGGTGGGACACTGTTGTTTTAGGCATTTCTACGTGACCACTTTGTGCTCTGAACTGAAAACAGCGACGTGAAGCGATGGACAGGCACAGTAAAGACAGTGCCCAACACATCTCTGTCAAGTTCCATCGGATTTTCACAATGGTTTCCATTTCGTGTCTAATCGGACGTTACTTTCCAAGTGCACTTCGTACATATAGTGTCCATACCACTGTACTGACTTGCCTTGGTCATAGGTGACGCTTGGTACCAGCCCTACGCCATCTGCACACTGCAACCCGACCAGTGTGTTTTTTAAGCGGTTGACTAACATTTTGTTCTGCGAGCGTACGTAACGGAAGCCTCTACGAAGGGAACCGAGAACGATGAAGACATGTTGCGATATAAACACGAAATAGAAGGTGGAGCTGAAAGTACGAATACTCACCTAGCATCGCCGGGGGAGCCGAGACTGGAAGCGCGGCTGTGCTGTTGGTCCACTTCCTCATCTTCCCCGGAGGCGGAGGCGTCGTGGTGGCCGGCGGCGGGGGGGCGGTCGTCCTCCGCCTCCTCGTCCTCCTCCTCGTACTCCTCCTCCTCTTCTTCCTCCTCCTCTTCGTCACCCCCGGCCACCGCTCGTGCCTCCACCTCCTCGTGGTCGTTGCCGGCGTGGTTGGAATGGTTGGAGTGGTTGCTACTGTTGTGGTTCTGGACGGGCGACAGTGGCTGCTGGTCCAGCATCTTGTCCAGATCGTCACGGCTGCCCTCTACGCTGTAGCTGGCCGAACACAACAGACGCGGCATGAAACAACTTGGGCGGTACAAATTATGAGGATCGTATTTTCTATGGGAATACAGATCTGCAGCAAGTGCTCAGAATATTTACTGACTGCCATTAAAATTACAACACCAGGAAGATGGCATGCAACAAACGTCAGATAGGAATGAATGTACCACATGCTTGGATATCACCACTTCAGCGAAACCGCACAAGGCAGGGAGGTGTTATACCTGTACATTCTGTCTGTAAGGAGAGATTATACAGCGGATTTCTCATTCAGAAATGATGTTGTTTGCTTGTGAGAAGGTCATATTATGTCCTATACGAGAAAGAGAAACATCTACCTGCATACTTCCGATTTCGATAGTGGCAACAGTGTGACCATTCGAGATTGTGATTTACTGTTTCATAAAACTGCTGCTCGTGCTGATCAGGTCCCCGTTAATGTGATGCGAATATGGACTGCACGGATTTAGGAGGACCATACTCTGCCACGTGAAATCTTGGCGTCTCCGCGAGACTAGTGTCAGAGGGGGCACACGTGTTGCCCGCTAGGCCGAGTTGTACCGTGGAGCAGGGCCGGCCATGCAGTGCCAAACAGCAAGTGAGCCAGATGTGTTTGCTGCGTGAGCGTCGAGGCTCGGCCAGTCTCGACTTTGCTCAGTCCTTCTCAGACGTACCCGGAAAGGGCGATATTCCATTTAGTATTGCGGTGTGACATTTTTCGGTCGGTACACGTCTTTTCAGTTCGGCAGATCGTGGTTCAGCAATGTTTACTCTTCGTCATTTATTCGTGGTATGAAGGTACGTTCATAGGTGCAGCAACTTTCTGCTCAAAGAGAGGACGTCTAGCGCTGTATCGTGACAAGTTAAAAAAAATGGCTCAAATGGCTCTGAGCACTATGGGACTTAACTTCTGAGGTCATCAGTCCCCTAGAACTTAGAACTACTTAAACCTAACCAACCTAAGGACATCACACACATCCATGCCCGAGGCAGGATTCGAACCTGCGACCGTAGCGGTCACGCGGTTCCAAACTGAAGCGCTTAGAACCACACGGCCACTGGCCAGCCTCGTGACAAGCCTTTGAAACTGAATGGAAATGACAGAATAGAAGGATGAGACTTCTAAGTAACTATTATGCCGTCGCGTAATCGATGAGTGCTGCAAATTTTCTACGAAATGATATTTCAGTACTATGAGGAAATAATTTAAAGATTTAGCTGACAAGGAAACAGCAAAAAATTACAAGGATTGACAGACAGGACACGCTGTGCACTTTGTATTAAGTTTGCAGAAGCACTTGAAGAAGTAGGTGGTATGAACAGTAAAATTCCTGAGTTGCAGTATTCCACTGTCAGTTGCAACTGTTTCCAACGGAACTGAACAAAGAGTATGGAGACATCATATATTACTGAAGACGTTGGTTAAGTCAAGAGGCATGCCTGGAACGACTTTCCGATTTAAAACCCGCTATTGCTGAATTATAATTCTGTCAGAGACAGCAAAGGACCTGGAAGAGCAGTTGAACGGAGTGGACAGTGCCTTGAAAGGAGGATATACGATGAACATCAACAAAAGCAAAACGAGGATAATGGAATGTAGTCGAATTAAATCGGGTGAAGCTGAGGGAATTAGATTAGGAAATGAGACACTTAAAGTAGTAAATGAGTTTTGCTCTTTGAGCAGCAAAATAACTGACGATGGTCGAAGTAGAGGGTATATAAAATGTAGTCTGGCAATGGCAAGGAAAGCGATTCTGAAGAAGAGAAATTTGTTAACATCGAGTGTAGATTTAAGTGTTAGGAAGTCGTTTCTGAAAGTACACTCCTGGAAATTGAAATAAGAACACCGTGAATTCATTGTCCCAGGAAGGGGAAACTTTATTGACACATTCCTGGGGTCAGATACATCACATGATCACACTGACACAACCAGAGGCACATAGACACAGGCAACAGAGCATGCACAATGTCGGCACTAGTACAGTGTATATCCACCTTTCGCAGCAATGCAGGCTGCTATTCTCCCATGGAGACGATCGTAGAGATGCTGGATGTAGTCCTGTGGAACGGCTTGCCATGCCATTTCCACCTGGCGCCTCAGTTGGACCAGCGTTCGTGCTGGACGTGCAGACCGCGTGAGACGACGCTTCATCCAGTCCCAAACATGCTCAATGGGGGACAGATCCGGAGATCTTGCTGGCCAGGGTAGTTGACTTTAGAGCACGTTGGGTGGCACGGGATACATGCGGACGTGCATTGTCGTGTTGGAACAGCAAGTTCCCTTGCCGGTCTAGGAATGGTAGAACGATGGGTTCGATGACGGTTTGGATGTACCGTGCACTATTCAGTGTCCCCTCGACGATCACCAGTGGTGTACGGCCAGTGTAGGAGATCGCTCCCCACACCATGATGCCGGGTGTCGGCCCTGTATGCCTCGGTCGTATGCAGTCCTGATTGTGGCGCTCACCTGCACGGCGCCAAACACGCATACGACCATCATTGGCACCAAGGCAGAAGCGACTCTCATCGCTGAAGACGACACGTCTCCATTCGTCCCTCCATTCACGCCTGTCGCGACACCACTGGAGGCGGGCTGCACGATGTTGGGGCGTGAGCGGAAGACGGCCTAACGGTGTGCGGGACCGTAGCCCAGCTTCATGGAGACGGTTGCGAATGGTCCTCGCCGATACCCCAGGAGCAACAGTGTCCCTAATTTGCTGGGAAGTGGCGGTGCGGTCCCCTACGGCACTGCGTAGGATCCTACGGTCTTGGCATGCATCCGTGCGTCGCTGCGGTCCGGTCCCAGGTCGACGGGCACGTGCACCTTCCGCCGACCACTGGCGACAACATCGATGTACTGTGGAGACCTCACGCCCCACGTGTTGAGCAATTCGGCGGTACGTCCACCCGGCCTCCCGCATGCCCACTATACGCCCTCGCTCAAAGTCCGTCAACTGCACATACGGTTCACGTCCACGCTGTCGTGGCATGCTACCAGTGTTAAAGACTGCGATGGAGCTCCGTATGCCACGGCAAACTGGCTGACACTGACGACGGCGGTGCACAAATGCTGCGCAGCTAGCGCCATTCGACGGCCAACACCGCGGTTCCTGGTGTGTCCGCTGTGCCGTGCGTGTGATAATTGCTTGTACAGCCCTCTCGCAGTGTCCGGAGCAAGTATGGTGGGTCTGACACACCGGTGTCAATGTGTTCTTTTTCCCATTTCCAGGAGTGTATTTGTATGGAGTGAAGCCACGTATGGAAGTAAAACATGCACGATAAATAGTTCAGACAAAAAGACAATAGCGGCTTTCGAAATGCTGAAGATTAGATGGTGACTAGAAGATGGGATCGGTTGGTAGTACATGGTCTGAGGCATCAAGGGATCACCAATATAGTATTGGAGGGCAGTGTGGATGGTAAAAATCGTAGAGGGAGACCAAGAAATGAATACACTAAGCAGATTCAGAAGGATGTAGGTTGCAGCAGGTACTGGGAGATGAAGAAGCTTGCACAGGATAGAGTAGCATGGAGAGTTGCATCAAACCTGTCTCTGGACTGAAGACCACAACAACAACATTGCTGAACTTATGAAGGAAAAAAGAGCACAGACTGTACACTGCCCGCAGCACGATAGTGTAAGGTGAGAAACAAATCTGATTTGATGGCGGTGAATTGAAAAAAATCGCATTATAGAAGGGAATATTCTGACAAAAAACACAGCTAACCTCACTGGCATTGAAGGAAACACCAGGTCTGAAGAATTCATTGTGGTCTTGAAAGAATTACAAGGAGAGTTTTATAAGCGTTTTGAGGAAATTGCCAATATTACATTTATTTTCAAGGTGTTTTCAAGACAATCTGCAGTTTAATTCCTGTTTTAAATACAAATCCTTTTACATGAAAATAGTCCAGGGGTCTAGATAGTTTACCTCAGGCAGAGTTTCCATGTGTTCAATATAAGCTTGCATATGTGCTAGAACATTTCGATCAACATATGTATGTGAAAACCATTTTTCGATTATGAAAAATTTATAACGTGGCAACCAGAGAGCGAAAATCGAGCCTAAAATTAAATACTGATAATTAGGTTTTTATGTATTTGTTGAGAAATGGGAAATATAAAACATAAGCAGTGCGACTACATTTCCATTTAAATGGGGCGTGTTCGCGGTTTCCCCCTCCTCACGCTCAGGCAGCGTGCCATAGCAGTTGGGAAAATGTGCAGCCAGGCTGCTATGATACTCGAGCCAGGGCGCAGCTCGCGAGCCGAATTCTCGGCCGCCCCAGTTGTAAACCCACTTCTTGTATCGTGTTCGGGAAATGGGATTGTTTACAGCAAGACAGGAATCCGAGGGAGGGCCACGGACCGTCAGCATGCCGGCCATAATTGCGGCCTGTCTTGATGTGGCAGCACAGGGCAGCACATCGACACTGGTGCACCCTACAACACTGGACACGTCGTCTTTACATATGAGTCTTCGTTCTGGGTACATCATCAAGGCGATCTCATCCACGTGTGTAGGTTTCGAGGAGAACTAACGTTGCCAGATTGCATTCGTAATTGTCAGACGGCCAGAGGACTGTTCATGGTGGTGAGGGGTGCCAGTGGGCGCAGTTACGGTCTTTTTCATGCAACAGGACAGGGTGTTTTACTGAATGTTTGGTCTAAATCCAATAGCAGCACACTTCGTTGTTAGTATCATCACATTATCAGTCAAGTCAAGCTTACGGGTTAACGATAGAATATCACTAAAATTAAATGCAGACTAGGTAAATTTACTGTTCACTGTTCTATGACACTCGTATATGGAAACACTAAAGATAAATACAATGTAGACTTTACTGCTTAAGATTTTATAAAAAAAATGTTTTGGATTATGAAACTTCCTGGCAGATTAAAACTGTGTGCCCGACCGAGACTCGAACTCGGGACCTTTGCCTTTCGCGGGCAAGTGCTCTACCATCTGAGCTACCGAAGCACGACTCACGCCCGGTCCTCACAGCTTTACTTCTGTCAGTATCTCATCTCCTACCTTCCAAACTTTACAGAAGCTCTCCTGCGAACAAAATTCCCTCAGAATCACCCGATTTAATTCGACTACATTCCATTATCCTCATTTTGCTTTTGTTGATGTTCATCGTATATCCTCCTTTCAAGGCACTGTACATTCCGTTCAACTGCTCTTCCAGGTCCTTTACTGTCTCTGACAGAATTATAATTCAGTTCTGCAGGTTCGCAGGAGAGCTTCTGTAAAGTTTGGAAGGTAGGAGATGAAATACTGGCAGAAGTAAAGCTGTGAGGACCGGGCGTGAGTCTTGCTTCGGTAGCTCAGATGGTAGAGCACTTGCCCGCGAAAGGCAAAGCTCCCGAGTTCGAGTCTCGGTCGGGCACACAGTTTTAATCTGCCAGGAAGTTTTATATCAGCGCACACTCCGCTGCAGAGTGAAAATCTCATTCTGGTTTTGGATTATGTTGATCACTTCATTTTATACAATAACATCTATAATTCAATGTTTATGTGAGACCGAATATACTGTAGACTAGGCTTAGGCATTATATACGACACACTTTCATTTACTGGTCATGGAACAAAAACCTAATTTTCATAACAAGAAAAACTTGTAAGTTAGGAGTTATGCAAAATAATATAGAATGTACTGGTCTTCGAGGAATATTTTATATACAATTTGCGCAGTACTATAGAACTCCATATGAAAGAAACTCGAATGCAATATTGTAACACAGACTTTTACTTCAGAAAGGAACATGTTTATACTACTGGAAAGCTGTTTTGGTGCTTCACGTTCCCTAGTACAAGTACTTGATATATCAATTGAACTCTTATGTACAATATATACAATACAGCTTTACACTTTGTAAAAGTGAAAATTAGGTATCACATACTGAGAGTCTTTTGTACAATAGCTACCTAAGCAATAAATAACTAGTATTAAGAGATGAGACTATCCCGTTAAGGATGAAGTTTGAGCAAACTAGCACAGTGGAATCCCTGGTACAATATATACAATACAACTTTACACTTTGTAAAAGTGAAAATTAGGTATCACATACTGAGAGTCTTTTGTACAATAGCTACCTAAGCGATAAATAACTAGTATTAAGAGATGAGACTATCCCGTTAAGGATGAAGTTTGAGCAAACTAGCACAGTGGAATCGATTTATGAACCGAAATTGTTCTCACCTGTAAGTAGGTGTTGTATGTAAGATAAAGCCATCGTGATGTCATAAAATTCGTACTGTATATGTAATTACAGGGCGCGAAAACATGGATATATGTGCATTATTTTTAGAAGAGAGGCTTAATTTTGTGAACTAATTTTGCAAATATAAATACTAGCTTCAGAATTTTCTTAACACTTATGAAAATATTCGGAAGAATAATTATCTTACTTCATTCGGTCATGATCCAGAAACGTATAGCTATTGTCTTTTTGTATTATAAAAATGAAAGTTTTTCTGCTAGTGTTTTGAATACATTGTCATTTTAGTTCCTTCTCCTGCAAGTGCGATATAAATGACAACGTGAAGAACGTCTCAGGATAATCAAAACATTTGGTATCGAAGTTTGAGTCTCTTTGAAGGCAGAGATGGAAATCTCATTTCAGTACACTCGCATTCAGTTTGTTGTGTATTTGACTACTTTGATTTTCATTTTTCTCTACGACAGATGGCTTCAAATATGAAACGCTACCATTTTCCCCAAATTCTCTTGAAAATGTCTATGGAGAGGTAGAATTTTGTAGAGTTATATTGTGTTTTACCTCCAATCTTTCATGCCATACATTTTGCAGACATTATGGGTATTAAGGTAGTAGTTCTCGTAGTAATAAGTTCACGAAAAACTTGTAATTTCAGCAAGCATCTTTTGTTCAGGTTGAACACGAATTGAAGAAAACATTATCTGTTATTATAAATGGCACGATACGGTAAACGAAACATAAGCGGTTGTTGATCCTACGACATGATATTCTGAGGTCGTCTGCGTGTACTAAACACGGAACAAACTTACTAAATGTTTAAAATAGGTCACAGTTCTGTACGGATGCATTCTCTAACGAATATTCACTTTAGTCCTTAACTGTCTGTTGCACGTATTCGTTCGCACATCGAAGATACGATCCGCTGATGATGTATTTCGCAGACGAGGACGAAAAATTGGGATTTTCCAAACAATCCATGACATAATTGCATGGATAATTTGAATAAGCTAATAGTTTTGGCAGAAAAGTATTACATTTACAAGTAGATATGCAACACAGAGTATACATCAGAACATGATGATTTAGGGAATGTGTATTATATGAAGCTTGATGAGTTATGGGTGAAACTGGCGATTCGGCAATAGGAACTGTTTACCGGATTGTCGATTCAGTTTTTCGGTTTTTCACATCATGTAAAAACCAGTTCTGTTTTTCGCTTGCTAGAAAATGCTATAATGACAGCTTATTCATGCACTAAGTTATGAGCGAGGAGATGTGGCGGAGAACCGCTCGCTTTGGGATTTTTACCGCAGGCACCTCAGCGCGACATTTCTCGTTCGCAGTATTGACAGTGGTGGCCTCGTTTCGCGGATTGTGGCGTTTCTCAGTGTGAATACATATTTGAGTAGACAGCCTGTTTCAGCTTTACAGCCATCATCAGACCTTAGAAATGCAACGACACAGAGATCGGGTAGCCGCAAACGACTATGTATCGTCAGTGCCGGTGCTTTTTCAGTATTAAAAGATGACTCTTCAATAAAAGATGACAAAGACTGAAAATTTTACAGATTATTAAGATATTAGTGTTACTGGTGTCTTACAAAGATTAGAGCAATTTCCTTTAAAGGTCTCTTTATTCCTTCCTTTGATGATGTTTAAAATCCTTTGTTTATGAAAGACCGAAGGATAGTGTAATCGGATTGATTCTCATGTTTGAAGCCGCCTGTATAGACGTTCAAGGAAAGCGACATAATTGCATCATTGTTAGTCATGTCCTAAAGTAGGTGGCTCTTGACACTTCCTGGCAGATTAAAACTGTGTGCCGGACCGAGACTCGAACTTGGGTACCTCAGTTGGTAGAGCACTTGCCTGCGAAAGGCAAAGGCCCCGAGTTCGTGTCTCGGTCCGGCACACAGTTTTAATCTGCCAGGAAGTTTCATCTCAGCGCACATTCCGCTGCAGAGTGAAAATCTCATTCCAGGTGGCTCTTATTTATGGGACATGTTGTGCTGTACGAAGTAGTAAGTTGTTACCGCAGTGTTATGTACAATGTCACAATATTCTTCCCTTGTAATTAAAATGTATAGTTATGTAATGTAATTCTTCTGTCATGTAACGGTATGGAAGTAAATGTATAATATGGCCTCATCAACGTAAGTTATACGTGAATGAAATAAGGTGATACTGCTAACTACACACAACTTCGCTGACATGTTTATAATCCCTCTCTGTATAAATTGGTTTTCTGAAACCATGTTCCCTATTTAAGAAAAACTAATCATTTTTTGTTCGTATTTATTGCGCTTTTATACAATAACCTCTTGTATTTATAAGCTTGTGTGTGCAGTTATAGCTACAAACCGTAAATTCTCTCTCTCATCTATCGTCCAACAGAGTAATACATGTATCAGAATTCTGTTACATACATTTTTGTTTCTAGTTCCAAGAATCAGACTTAGTGAACTGAAAATAATTTGGTAAGTCTCGCGACTGGTTAACTTTAATGCTACCGAAAAACTGCAGTTTGTTCTACGACAGGTATTGGTTATAAGTTGTTTCTACTCTTTATGCTGAATTCATGCTAACGCGTTTGATATTCACGTGAGATCGGACTAGGTTAGGTGAGCATATACAAACAAGAGCAGTCACAATGCTCACATTTCTGAGTCTTGTAAAGCTCTTTGTGGTATTATGAATATCTGAACAGGATGATGCTCGAACTAAAAAGAAAAAAAAAATAATAATCGGTTTTCAGTAATGAACTAGATATATACAACAGTGTATATAATGCTCCAGTAGGACAGCGAAATAAAGTGAACCCACATTATTAAATGATTTATGCTCGTAAGATTTTCATGATTTAAAACTATTTTGGTTAAAAGAAGACATAAAAGTAGTATTTACGTTATAAACTTCACCAAACGAAAAATTCTAATCACGGAACTTTCCGTACATATCGAATAACATGTATTACTAAAAGTGCACCTGGTATGATCGTTTCCAGAAAGTGGGGTGGTACTGAACTGGATATCTTCTATATAAATAAGAACAGAGTTAACTAAAAGTCGGAAGATAAAATTTATTACAGTCTTATACCATATGGTGAGGTGTGAATATTACAAAAGGAGATAAAGTTAAGAACACCACAGTTATTCACAACAATCGTGTAAGACTGAAGGAGACATAAAATATAGGTTGAACGAGAGCCAACATTATTCTAGCATCTTCTTAGGGTACAAATTATGACTCTGCGACTAAATAAAAGGCTGTCTGGTTTCCACATGCGTTTGTTTTCTTTTTCGAATTATCCTGAATGACGATTTAGTGTGTTCCTTATCATATTTTTACTTCGATGGAACTGTTTGATTCTTCCATATAGTCCAGGATGTCCTGTTTATGACAACTACATGTACATTTCGCACATACACTTCGCATTTTCGCCAGCGTGTTTTTAGAACGTGTATTTACTCTTTCAAATCCACAGTGCCGAAACTGCGAAGTGTAACTCTGAAATGTGGACGCAAATGTGAAGAATAGCACATCTGTGCTGTGTAGAACAATCAAACATATATCTATCACAGTGCATGTAAGAAAATGAGCATATGAAATCACCACTAAAGGTATTTCGGAAGTGAAATATGCACAGCTCGTTTGGAAACCAAATCAACAGCCGTTTATTTAGCCGTAGAAAGGGAATCTGTGCACTAAGAAGATACTAATAATCCATCTCGCAACTAAAATATAACAGAAGATGCATAAAGCAGTTTTTCTAAAGATACGTAGGAACCATTATCCTACAGGGGACAGAAGATATGCAGTAACACAAAGCAAGAGACTGGAATCAAAATTTGTAGTTAAAGTACCAAAATCACACACAACAGTAGGTTTTATAGGAAATAATATAGTGCAATGAAATCAAAAGGGGCTTCTGTATTGTATCAAAAACCTGTCGCTGATCCTTGGGCTACTGGCGTAAGACCACGAGAGGTGACTTCCAAAATCGAAAGCCAGGGTGTTCTCGTCGCCTTGGCTTACGTTGTCCACAGCCAAGCTACGGGAAAAAAGAACAGAGAGGCCATGCCAATGATGCAATAATGTATCAACCAACTGCATCACAGATCCATCACCAACACGTTCTCAATATTGCGGAAGAGCTGAGAAACAGAAAGTCCTACTGAAGTCTCATCAATCCCCAAAATCGATCTCTGACAAAGAATGTACGGTAATAGTTGAGACTAGTTTCTTTCGCTGTTCATTACTTTCTGAAGTGTAGCCATGTTTACGTTATTCATTCAATACCCTGTAACCATTACGTATAACATTACATGATGTACATTTATAGTATTAAGGACTTGAGTGCTTGAGTGAAATATGCTGCCATAGATAACCTGCAACGTCTGGTTATTGAAGCGGCAGGATCTTACTGTTTATTTACATCTGAATTGCCAGTGATGTACAGATAATCGAAGTGCAATACAAATAAACACTGTACAAACTATTGCCAGTTCCACGCCAGCTTGTATACGCTTCGCTAGTAAACTCACATTAAAGGCGGATTTACAAGACCGTTGAAACAAACATTCCAGTTTGTACGTTACCGAAGTCCGTAGGGGACAGTTCAGTTTTATGGCAACAGAGCATTGGTGAGACAGCGTCGACGTATGGAACGGAAGAAGGTGTGGATGCACAGAGTGGTGGTGGCCTTAGGCCACAAGGGTGAAGAGGTTTCATGGAATAGCAGCGATTGCTCACTTGTGTAACTGTAACGTCCTGAACTTGAGTAATTTTCGTGTCAGTGACGCACTGGTAGCGAAAGTATTAGGTCTACAACTTTTCTTCCGCCGTTTGCAATAGACGGCAGTAACGCCAAGTGGGGTTCAGATGGTTGGTCATAGGTGTGATACAATAAGCTTAGGCATCTGTAAACATAATGCCATAAAAATATTAGTCGATTCGTGATTGCATCATAAGGTTATTCTCGATTAAGTACGTCAATTTACGTATCCATTTCTCGCCATTTGAAGGAAGTTTTAATTTTCTGCTTCAACATGAAGAAATCTGCGGCTGTGGCTCTTAAAATGCTGGGTAAGACCAATGGTGAGGGAACTATTAGTGGAAGAACGTGCAGAGAATGTTTTCAACGCCTTAAGAACGGTGATTTTGATGTCGAAGACCGGCATGGCGGGGGAGGACAGAACGTTTTCGTAGCTACTGAAACAGACGAAGACAGTCACAGGACATCATTATCGAATGCAAATGATGCGTTCGAGCCCAGCACTGAAACACAAACGGCCACAGTACAGCGATAGACACGTAAAGGTAATTTTGCAGCAGGTCAGTGCTCGACCCCATGTCGCAAAACCCGTCAAAATATACATGGAAACGTTGAAACGAAAAGTCCTATCCCTCCCGCCGTATTCTCCATACGTTGCTCTCTCTGACTACCGCCTTTTTCGATCAGTGGCATACAGTCTGGCTGATCAGCATTTCCGATCATATGAACAAGTGCAAAACTGAATCGATTCGTGGATCCCCACAAAAGCCGCCCAGTTCTTCCGCCACGGGATTCGTATGCTATTCGAAATATGAGAGAATGCAGTGGCCAGCGATGGGCAGTACTATGAGTCATAAGTTTTTTGTAAGTTTTTCACAATAAAGCCCCGAACTTCGAGAAAAAACGGCGGAAGCGAAGTTGTAAACCTAGTATATTTGTGCTTAAATTGCTCCCCTTCACTGGTGAGATGTTAAAACATATTAATTAGTAATGGAAGTCACTCACACACCAGATCGTGTCTCCTCTGTATAACTACTAGCCTTTTAGTGTTCCGTTGCTCAGTCGCCAACGTCCTTGCCGCAGTGGTAATACCGGGTCCCGTCAGATCACCGAAGTTAAGCGCTGTCAGGCTGGGTTAGCGCTTGGATGGGTGACCATCCGGTCTGCCTAGTGCTATTGGCAAGCGGGGTACACTCAGCCCTTGTGAGGCAAACTGAGGAGCTGCTTGATTGAGAAGTAGCGGCTCCGGTCTCAGGAACTGACTTACGGCCGGGAGAGCGGTGCGCTGACCACATACCCCTCCATATCCGCATCTAGTGACGCCTATGGGTTGAGGATGACACGGCGGCCTGTCGGTAGCGTTTGGCCTACATGGCCTGTTCGGGAGGAGTACCTCAGTCGGAAAAAACGGGAGCCCTCTAGGATCACTTTGTTGTATGTCTGTCTGTCTAACTATTAAGAACCCTTCTCTCAGGGCGGGTCGACGTGTCAGGTTGAAATTTACGTCACATACTAAGGCCTATGGTCCCTTGGCCGTGAAAAAATTTAAATTTCTATGTCAGTGCAGTCGAAAGATACGGTCATTTATGTCACATATTTTGATACTCGTAATTCACTCATCAAAACCCATAGGTTACTCTCCGTTCACCTACAATCATGAAATTTGGCAGGAAGCAAGAGTAAAAATACAAGTAAAGGAAAAAATTCAAAAATGGTTAACTCGAAATAATATCACAAAAAAATATTTTCTTATCATTTATTATTTGACTGCCTGTCAGTGAGTCTGTTACGACCCCTTTTTCTAAGGAACATGTCGACTATCAAGTTGAAATTTATGTCACATATTGAGGTCTATGATCCCTTGGCCGCATAAAACTTTAACCTTCAAAGTCAATGGAATCAAATTTTACGGCCATTTATGTCGTATATTTTGATATTTTGCCAATATCTATTTCGGTAACAAGCAAAATCTGTCGAAATTCTCAATTTCCGGGATGGATGAACCATGAATATGTACAAATAAGTTTGTACGGAACCTTCCGTACGCGAGTCCTACCCTCACTTACTTGGATTTTTTTTTATAGTACCTCACTACATTAGCTTGCAGATTGGTACTAGTGAACTCTCCTTCAACTCATTTGAACGTTTTCTGTCGCAATTTTTAGAGATATGAACTCGCTACAGCCAGCAGTGTGTCTGCTGCTGACTGAGTAAGCGTTTCAACGCTTAATAATACTTAAAGAGAATTTATTGATATCGCTCTGAAAAATTTATCTTTCATTGCCTGTTGGATAGACTAAACGGTTGCAATTGTTAGGCAGTGAAGTGGCTCCATCGGGCATCGGTGCCACCAATTTCTTCGACTTTCGTTTCGGTGGAAACTACACAACGCAGGATGAAACAGGTCGTAATTGACACGAGTCACTCTTTTACCGCCACTAGAGCGACAGGTCTTAGCGAGGGTTCCAGGATCAGAGGGTGCGTCTGATCTCCGACAGCGTGGTGCTGCCCGGAGAGCGCCTAATGAAGATCACGTCACCTACAATCCGGCACGAAACACACTCTCTCGCGAGGCTTGCGAAGTTGGAAGGAAGCAGGCTAATACGATGACGTGCTTACATGCGATGATCATTCTACTTTTCTATAACAACGTTAGAGATTTTCCAGTGGCGTTATGGAATCTTTTCGAGCATCGTCTTACACAAGACATCGCCTCTTAAAGGGAGGCTCTGGTCGAGAGGCACGAATAAAGGGTCACGTTCAGAATTCTTTTCACACAAGGATAGTTTTTATTACGATCGTGGTTTTACCACCTTATTATACATACATTCGTGTACGAAAAACTTTTTTTATCTCATAACAATTAGGCGGCTGCAGCCCTCCACAAAGTATGCTCCTCGTGGCGCGTCCTGGTTTGCGCGAAACCTTGTACAGACTCATAGCGATTTCCGACACTCATAAAAATAGAAACCGCTTAAATCAGGATGAAACTTGGGAGCCATGAAGATGGGGTTTTGAAAAATATTTCGGAAAAAGCAGCTATTTTAAAAACATGTCAATGGTTTGGCATGTTATTATCAGTTCAAAAGTTTTTGAAAGAGTGAAACTTCCTGGCAGATTAGAACTGTGTGCCGGACCTAGTCTCGAACTCGGGACCTTTGCCTTTCGCGGACAAGTGCTCTACCGACTGAGCTACCCAAGCACAACTCACGACCCGTACTTACAGCTCCAATTCTGCCAGTACCTCGTCTCCTGTGAGGACGGGTCGTGGGTCGTACTTGGGTAGCTCAATCGGTTCACAGTCTGCGTTCGGCAGGGCAGCAGTGCGCACCACGCTCGACCGTCCACGCCGCCGCGCGCGTGGAGTGTTTTGTTTACTTCCTCGTCACAGCGCTTCTCAGTCGAACACGCTCTAACGGCCAACTCTTACAGGAAGAACACTCTTAAGTTCACCTCCTCAAATGAATACGCACGACCCAAAGCACTGGCCGTCGAACGCTTCCTACCCGAAGACGTGAAGATCCCTCGTGACGAACTCATCGGCATACACCTATCGATCATTAGCAGCGTCGTTTATGTTAAGATGACTTCCGACGCTGCCTGCAACGAAATTATTCAAAGGACGCGACATGGACTAAAATTTCAGCACTCTGACGGAAACGTCGGGCCTGTGGATGTCGACCATGCAGGACTTGGCCTTCGGACGATCCGTGTATTCGAACTGCCTTTCGAGGTGAATGAAGATGAAGTCAACGCGGCGCTAAGCCCTTTCGGAAAAGTCCAGAGCCACGTAGCTGAGACATGGGCACAGTTTACGACGTATACGGTGCTTAATGGTGTGAGACAAGTCCGAATCGATCTCAAACGGCACGTTCGATCGTACATTTCTATCGACGGCTGCCGTGCGGTGATCATTTACGACGGACAACCCCGAACATGTTCCGGTTGTGGCAAAGAAGGCCACGTCCGTTATGAATGCCTGAAACGCCGCATCAGACAACTAAGACACGACGATACGAACACCGACAGAACCACAACCACCCTTCCAGTCACCCATGCGGCGACACTGCACGTCCAGCCCTCACAAGACGCCGTTGATGAGCGTCTCTCTGGACCGATACACCTGGAGGCGTCCCAGCACCTTGACACCGGCGATACCGCCCGTGAGCATGTCCAACAGCCGGACACACCCCCGCTAGACGATCACAAGGATACCAATGAGAGTGTTCTGGAGAATGACGACCGCATCACAGCACCGGCAGCTTTTGTACCGGAACGACGTGAATCACTTCCTTCCACAGACACCGGAACTCATTGCCGATAGCAGAAGTCGCCCAAACGACGAAAAAACGCCGCAAGACATCAGAATCGACCATTGAGCCACCTCCGCAGGACGAAGAGATGGCACATCACTCTGACGGAGAACACGATAACACTTTCTCCTCTGCCATGGAGACGCGTCATCCGCAAGACGGTGAACCGTCCAACAGAGATCGTGCGTAAGCCCCGCGCCCAGAAGCCATGGAACACAGCACGCCTGTTGTCACCGACGCAATTGAGTCGACTCGGCCAGCGCTGCCACCTCTCGTCGATGTCAAACCTGTCGGACATTTTTCATGGGCGGATGACACGGATTTCCTACCTCCATCTGATGCGGAAATGAGATCTGTTCCTCCGTTAGCCCAACACTAAAATGGGGTAAGTTTCTACGGCGACTCCTGAGAGTTCTATGGACTTCCAGCATCCATCACGGCAACCTTCACCAGCTACGAACCTATCGGCAGCACGGATCTCCCATCAGGCGTACCGAATGGCTACTATCAATACTAATCATATTGGCTCCCACGTTAAACTTCAACTGCTCCGTGACACGCTAAGAGCAGCGGACATCGACATCGCCCTGTTACAAGAACTGAGGTCAGCAACTTGGACTGGGTGTTATGGATATGAGACGTACGCCGCCCCTGCAGCTACGGAACACACAGGTGCAGCTATCCTCCTACGAGAAGGGATTGCAGTTTCTGATGTCACATACCTCCCACCGGTGCGAGGGGTGGCCATAACAGTTGAAGGAATCAAAATCATAAATCTCTACGCCCCATCGGGCACTGATACACGGAGGTATCGCTCCCACTTCTACGCAGAAGCCGGCCGATGTGGCTGAGCGGTTTTAGGCGCTTCAGTCTGGAACCGCGCGACCGCTACGGTCGCAGGTTCGAATCCTGCCTCGGGCATGGATGTGTGTGATGTCCTTAGGTTAGTTAGGTTTAAGTAGTTCTAAGTTATAGGGGACTGATGACCTCAGATGTTAAGTCCCATAGTGCTCAGAGCCATTTGAACCATTTTTTTTTCTACGCAGAAGATATCACGCCTCTATTCCTCGACCGATACGATCATCTCATCGTAGGTGGAGATTTCAACTGTGTTCGCGAGCGCACAGACCAATACCCCCATTTCACCACATGTCCGGAAATTCGCTTCCTCGTCCGTCGTCTTCGTCTCCTCGACACTTGGTGAGTGGTACACGGCGACCGCCCTGGGTATACACACATCACGAGCCACTCCGCCAGCCGACTTGATAGAATGTACATCTCTGACGCTCTAAAATCAGTTCTCCTCGACGCGGAACGTTGGCCGTCTGCCTTTTCGGATCATGACATCTACATCTGTACCATGAACCTACGTCGACAATCTATATGGCGCAGTGCAGGACCTTGGAAACTCAATGTCACGCTACTGCGGGACCCTGAATGTCGACAACAGGTCACCGACACGTGGCACACCTGTGTTCAACGCATTATGCGTTACGAGACCACACTGCAGTGGTGGTTGCTGTGGGCCAAACCGGCCATCCGACGCACATTGACACACTATGGCAGAGCCAAAGCCAGGTGGAATCACCACACAACTGATTTCTACTATAGCGCTCTACGTGAACTCATGGATCATCCTCCATCCCCGGATCGTCTAAAAGAAGCTCAACGCATCAAGGCAAAGATTTTAACCTTGACCAGATGCCGTCTAGAGGGAGCCATTGTACGAGCACGCAGCCAAGATAGGATTAACGGTGAAGAACCTTCTATGCATCATATTGTTCAAAATGTTCGTCGACGCCGACAGGCTTTAATGACAACTTCAGACCTACCTGACAGACGACGGCTGACTTCGCAAGCTACCATTGCGGATGCATTCACAACGCACTATAGACTTTTCTATCAAGAAGTACCAGCCGGTGTGGAGGCCATTGCTGAGGTTGCCCAGGAGACACTTGGTACTCTAAACGCAGCAGCTGTAACCCTCCTGACTTCTGAAGTGACCACCGACGACGTCTAAGGTGCTGTGGCGCTGTTCTCGATCTCCCGGCCCGGATGGTTTACCTCACGAATTTTACAGAACCTTACAAGATTTGATGTTGCCACGATGGAGGGACATGTACTGGGAACTTTTGTCCGGCGCGGCGAACCCGCCACCAATGTTCATGGAAGGCTTACTTGTACCAGTCCCGAAACCAGCAGGAGGAACACGACTCGACACTTATCGGCCGATCACGTTACTCAATTTCGACTTCAACATTTTCACACGCCTTCTAGCAGTGCGACTAAAACATGTCTTACGAGACATTGTTTCCCACGAACAAACATCCGTAGGCGGCGATCGTAATATACAGACAGACCTCAGTGAATATCGAGATGTGATCGCTGTGGCCACACACTCGCGACTGCCGGGCGCTTTAATCTCCATCGACTTCAAACAAGCGTTGACCGCGTCAGTCATGCATTCCTCAATGCAGTGATGGACCGCATGGCAATTCCCCCGACGTTCACGCAAGTGATTATGCGGCTCCTTCGTGGAGCAACGTCCAGACTTCTCGTCAACGGCAGACTGACAGAACCTATACGGATTGAACGCTCAGTACGGCAGGGTTGCCCCTTGTCGACGGTGCTTTATGCCATTGCGATTGAACCACTCATTTGCGGATTACGACGACGTTTGACAGGTATTCCACTCCGGGATCATATGTTCCGCTGCCGAGCTCACGCGCACGACTTGGCCCTCGTCGTACGTTCAGCGGCCGACGTACAAGCTGCGATGCAGTGGATTCCCCGTTACAGTGCAGGGGCAGGGAGCGCTATGAACGTGGCAAAATCATGCGCCATGAAGATCGGCCGCGGCCTTCCCGCAGACAGCGTAGTCCCATTTCGACTGGTAGACACCCTTCATTGTCTCGGATTAGTGTACACGTGAGACATTCGCTGCACCTCGGCGATCAATTTTCGGGCGCTACTGCAACGCATCCGGGCCAACATACAAAATCACATACTACGCCCGCTAAATATGTGCCAGGGAGGCACATTCATCAATGCCCAGCTGGCAGCCCGGATACCCCATATAGCGCAGATTCTGCCCATCACTGCGACAATGGTGGCCAGATTACAAGCGGCTTTCGGCTATTTTATTTGTTCTGGACGCATCTTCAGAGTCCAGTATGAAGCTCTCACCTAACCGAAGCGGGACAGTGGCCTCGATCTGGTTAATGTGAGAGCCAGGACTACGGCACTTTACACCAATACTATGCTCCAGTTATGGAAAAGCCAAAATGCTAGTTCAATCCCGCGTCCGGCCATCCTGATTTAGGTTTTCCGTGATTTCCCTAAATCGCTCCAGGCAAATGCCGGGATGGTTCCTTTCACAGGGCACCTGTCCTTCCCTAATCCGATGAGACCGATGACCTCGCTGTCTGGTCTTCCCCAAAACAACCAACCAACCAACCAAAATGCTAGTTTTACTGGAATGTTGACCACCGAGCTCGCACCTGTTTCGAGACGCCCACCGGCGTCTCTGGCACACATCCCACCTCAAATGTCACATATCGGCCGTTTATTTTTGGAGTACAGCTACATATGCACCGAGCTCCCCACGACCAGGAAGACGACCACCCGCGACATCTATTGCCTTCTCCGAAAGTCTCCACCCCGCAACCCCGTCGAAACACGTCACCCCCAGGTTTCATGGCCTACAGTTTGGAAAACGATCCACCAGTCTGGCGTGAGGTCAGTCGCTTGACGGCGCGTTTCGGTGCGGGCCCGCCCGTTGCCGGCGCGCCGTAAGGCACGGAAGCTCGCATTGGAGCGTATCGCTTTACGTCGAGCGTGCCGCGGCCGTCCTCACTCGGGGAAGTGATGCGTCTCTTACAGCCTCTCCTTCCCAAGTGGCTCTTTCCGCCTTCCCGTGGTGCCAGACGTCAAGCTCGGCATTCTGCCTTGCGTCAAAAGGGAGAGCTGCGACCCAACCCGATGCGAAAGCGAAGGGTGCGTGGCACAAGGGGAGCTGTGTCGAGGGACCGAACATCAGTCCCTTTCTGTTCGCAGGGTACAGACCAGCACGTGCCCTGCATGCCGGCGATCTCGTTTGTCGGCGTGGGATCGCGGCGCGAGTCGGCAAGGGTGCTTCGCCGCGCCCCTGGGTAACCGGGGCGTGTTCTGCCAAACTCAGGAGGTGGTGACATCGCCTGGGTCAGGTTAGATGGGTCCAGACCGCCGAACGTCTGGGGGATCGGCGCGCCACCTGAGTAGGAGTGGGTCCTTGGCCAGATGGTGGAAACTCGGGCAAGTAGGCGGCGAAGGGCGAGAGGTGCATCCGCCTCTCCGGAGTGCGGGATGCAGTTGCCGAGGAGCGTCGCGTGAAATCGTCGATGACGGGGACACCGACGAGGACCAGTGCACTGGTGACGGTGCGCTGAACCTGGCAGCTCGGAAGTGCCCTTGACCTAGGGGCGAGGTCGGTGGGTGAGCTGCAGAAGTCCCCCCCCCCCCCATGCCAGAGGAGCCGGTCTGGGGCAAGAGACGGGCTCCCACCTCTCTTTTCATCACTCGTCAATCATGGCTACTAACGAAACGAGTGATACGTGTGCGCCTCAACGAGCTTCCATTGCGCCTGATCCCTCTCCCCAGGACGAACAGGGACAGGCGAAGAATGAAACAGTTATGGAAAGATATACTCGAATTGCGTCGCTCATGGAGCAACAAATTAAAAACGGCAAGATAAGCCAAGCTGGTCTTGCCATTATTAAGAATGAGCTGGCAGCATGGGCTATTGCCCACGCCAAACTAGAAGGAAGGGCAGAGGAACTCAAAAAGGCGAACGATAGATTAAGGAGACAACCAGCAAAGACGTGGGCAGCTGTGGCCGCGCAAGCGCCCACTAAGCGCCCACAAAACTCCACCAAAGACACAACAGACAAAATCACAAAAAGAACTGACACGGCAGTTTTCCTCAGGACACTACCTGGGCAGGACACAAGTGTCAAAAAGATCCAAGAACTTTTCACAAAAAGCATAGACCCTGTTAAAGACAAAATACGAATTAAAAGAGTAAAACCAAGTAGAAATTCTGTTATAGTTGAAGTTGCTTCTGAGAATGACAAAGAAAAACTGTTGAACAACCAAAAACTGAACTCGGTTGTCAAATGCGAACCACCGAGGAAACGTAATCCTTTAGTCATATTATATGACGTACCAACAATAATGACCAATGAAGAATTAATAGAAACAATTAGGCTGCAAAATTTTGAGGAAATTAATGAAGAAGAATTCAAGAACTGTTTTAAATTAAAATTTAAGACTGGGCCACGGGGTCGTGATGTTGTTCATCACGTCGCCGAGGTGTCAGCGCAAATGTGGCGGAACATTACAACAATGGGCAGAATATATATTGGCTTTCACGCCGTTAACACAAGAGATTATGTCGTGGTACCTCGTTGCCACAACTGTGGTGACTTGGATCACGTCTTAAGGTTGTGCACCAGGGAGCCAGCATGCACTAAATGTGGAGAACATGGTCATAGCCGCAAAGATTGTAAGGCGGCGGCGGTCTGCATACCATGTAAGAATCGAGGTAAGAAGTCTTGCGGAGCCACAGGCAGGAATTGCCCTACATATAAAATGCTGGAGCAAAGACTAATCTCCAGAACAGACTATGGCTGAGCCAGGTAAACCAAATAGGATGCCAAAATGGAAGTCCCCGAGCAAAAGGAGGAGGGATGCCGTGAGGGCAAACAGATTCAAGGAGTTTCTGAGGTCGCTCTCCGGCGCCACTAGAACTGAAATACAAGACAAAGCAACTCAGACTGATTTTCCAACAATGGACATTGGCATACAAACCAATCTCCCCCTCACGACTGAAACTCTCTCCTCTGGAAGCTGGGGAATAAAGCCAGAAATACATCAACAACGGCAAGGGCATCCTGTGACTGTGGTAACGCCAAAAGACAATCACATCAATCATATAAATCAACTACCCATTCAAGAAAATACAGTGACAAGCTCATGCATGAGCCCCACTGTACAAAGCTCACCAATTGTCAGAGTCCCACCGGTCGATCCGGTGAGGGTATACCCCAACTTGGAGTATACTATGCAATTATCCAGATTGGAGCAGCCGGCAACCCTGACCACTGCCTTACGACATGTGGTCCAAGTAGGACATGAAGAAGGCAGAAAGGTAACCTTCTCGGTTATGGAGGCTGTTGACAGAATCCAGCTAAAATCAGTGAATCTCCCCACCGACTTCGGAGCCTTGCGTGATCTGCTCAAGAAAGTTTTCGACAGACGAGGTGAGAAATTTGACCTTAACGAAATTTACGAGCAATCAGTAGTAGCACACGGACGAATTGCTTTCGACTGGAATAAGACTTGGCCACATGACCGAATACATACGTACTACCCTTAATGACGAAAATAACCATTGGACAGCTTAACAGTCATAATAGCAGACTCGTTATGCAGGAGCTCCGAAGGGAGGTGGAAGAGAGGAGACTAGATGTACTCTGTCTACAGGAGCCATACTCCCTGGCTGGAAAAATAGCTTTTGCTGCTGCGGGCTGGCAAATAGCAGAGGAGATGACCCGAAGGCGGCGATCATAATCACTAATAAACTCCTCAGAGTCACCACACTATCACAGTTCACAACTAGCCACTGCAACGTCGTGGAGCTTCAAACCCCCATGGGAACAATAATTCTCATAAACATGTATTTCCAGTATGGGGACAACATAGAACTCTACATAGACCACCTGGCTAGAGTCACCGCGGCGTTGCAGGGAAGAAAAGTTGTAGTAACAGCTGACATTAACGCAAAGTCCCCCCTGTGGTACAGTGGCACAAGGGATGCCAACGATGAAAAAATTGAGGAACTCATAATGGCATCACAACTTGTGGTGGCAAACAGGCCTGGCAATCCTCCTACCTACGCTGCAGGGGGAGGACAGGGCACAAATATTGATGTGACCCTTGTAACACCAAATATGGCTAACATTATTCAAAATTGGAGAGTCCTAGAGAATGCCACCACAAGCGACCACAACTTGATATCTTTTACCTTGGGAGAAAGAGAGTGCCGCTGGGCCACGGGGTGGGAGGTGCAACTAAATTATAGAAGAGCTGACTGGGAGCGCCTAGCGAGGGAGTGTGACATTCCTCCATTACCGAAGGTGACATGTATCTAGACATAGACGTAGACCAGAGAACAGTGGAACTGGTGAATGCAGTGACAAGAGCGGTGAAGGCAGCCGTACCTACAAGGAGGAGGGCCATGGCGGCCTCTCCGTCACCATGGACTGCTGAACTAGGTGAACTGCGTCATCTGTCAGAAGGCTAAGGAGGCACTACCAGCGCAGTGTCATCTGGCAGGAACGCCAAAGGTGGCAGATGTTATACAGGGAGGAAAAGCAGAAGTTCCAAAAGGAACTACGCGAAGTCAGGATGAGAAGTTGGGAGAATTTCGTGCTTAATTAGCTAGTCACGGACCCATGGGGGCTTCCATATAAGCTGGTAAGGGAAAAAATCCGCTCTCCTCTGGAGTTATCAACAGTCAGGTACGGGGACAGGATGACGGAGTCCTGGCAGGAAACTGCGGGGGTCCTCCTCCGGTCCCTGTTGCCTGACGACAATGCGGAAGGGGAAACAGAGGGGCAGAAACAACTCAGAAATGAAGATCAAGAGGAATACGGTAATGAGACGGCAGTCTACCCTTTTTCAGAGGAGGAGGTGGCAACCCATATAAGATCATTGAAAAAAGGAAAAAGCACCTGGGCCGGACGGCATTGTGGCGGAGATAGTGCAGTTTCTGGCGCCTCAGCTAACTGCGCCACTAACACATCTTTACAACGAATGTCTCCGACAGAGAAAATTTCCGAAGGGATGGAAAACGGCAAACGTAATCATTATAAAGAAAGGAATGGACAAGGACCCTGCAGAAGTGAAATCTTACAGGCCGATTTGCTTGTTGGACATATTTGGCAAAATATTGGAGAAACTGCTGGCTGACAGATTGACGGCACACCGAGTGTTGTGCGGGGTGGGCGACAGGCAGTTCGGGTTCAGGCCGGGGCGGTCAGCATCTGACGCAATCGCCCTGGCGGCCGAGGTCTGCAGCTCGACCCCGCACAAATACGTGGTTGGCATCATGGTTGATATCAGTGGCGCCTTCGACAACCTTTGGTGGCCTTCGCTCTTCTCCTGCTTGCGGGAGAAAGAGTGTCCAGGGCCGCTATATGGTTGCCTGAGGAGCTATTGCAACGATCGGGAGGTGTGGTTATCATCATCTAGCGAAAGAATAGGAAAGATAATTACCAAAGGATGTCCCCAAGGTTCCGTCTTAGGACCCCTTTTCTGGGACATACATATGGAGCCTTTATTAGATAGATTACAACAAAGCGATGAGGTGCTAGAGGTGATAGCCTACGCAGATGACCTCCTCCTGTTGGTTGGCGGCCGTAGCCGTGAAGACATTGAACCAAAAATAGAGACAGCATTAGACAAACTCCAGAAGTGGTGCCAAGCGACAAAAATGACGATATCACCTAGTAAATCCACCTACTTACTACTAAAAGGAAATCTTATTAGAAACCCGACTGTCAGAATAGATGGATCACCAGTTCTCCGACGACGAGAGACACGTTACCTGGGAGTTATCATTGATGAGAGGTGGAGCTTCGGAAAGCACATTGAAACTGTCACCCAGAGAGCCCTTCAGATATTAAATAACTTAATTTCCATAGGCCACAAAAGATTTCATCTTCCTCCACACCTAATTAGACTTTATCACAACAGTATTTTAACCTCAGTTGTGGGCTACGGCTCAGAAGTCTGGGCGCACAGGCTCACAAGGGTTGTGCCCGCCATGGCAGTGAGAAGGGTCCAGAGAAGCATGATATTAAGATCCATAGGTGCCTATAGAACATCTCCAGGGGGAGCCCTATTAATCATAATGGGGCTCTGCCCTCTGGACATAAAGATTAGAGAACAGGCGGCTTGGTATTGGGCCAAGAAGGGAAATTATGATAAGATTGCAGATATCATGGGTATTAGATTGAGGGACAAAAGAGAGATAAGGAAAAGAGGGGAAGAGCTCTGGCAGGAGATTTGGGAGGCAGAAGAGACTGGACGAAGAACCTTCCAGTTCCTACCCGAAGTGAGGGAACGACTTGGACTGAAGTACTTTGAGCCTACGCGAGGGTTGATCCACTTTCTCACTGGCCATGGACCCTATCCGACATATTTATGTCGATTTGGGAAAAGGGCAACACCAGCATGCGACTGTGGCGATCCGGAGGGCACGCCTGAGCACGTAGTTTACGAGTGTCCCCTCTTCAATGATATCGCCAATGGACTACGAGACAGACTACCCAACCGTGACACATACCAACTACTCGTACTTAGACGAGAAGAAACTTTTCAGACCTTGAACACCCTGGCAAACGAGGTATCTCGAAAAGTACTAATCGACTATTTAGGAGAGATACAGTAAAAAAATGAGCGACAATAACCACCAACTTAGTCTAAGAGCCCTATTCCCATACCGCCTGTGTGAGGACTGGCCGACTACCTCTAAGTTGGGAACCGCCACATGCAGGACTAGGGGGAGTGGGGAACAACTACCGATTGCGACACACACACCGGATATGACGTAGGATAGGTTAGTTTGTAGGACTTAGTTATAGGAAACTAAGTAGGGACTGCAGCGAATTAACATCGAGGCCCGCCCAGTGCCGGGGCATGCTCTTCGGGGTTAGCTCGAAGAGCGGGGCAAGTAAAAGTAGGTTTATATCTTCACTGGCACATGTGTGACGCTGCAGTATACATATATAAATTAGATTAGTAATAGGAATTAGGCATAAATAATATAAGTAGATATTAGGTGCCCATTGTTACTAATGTTAACTGTAGCTCACCCACTAATAACTACACTAAGCTGCAAAAATGTAATAAAAATGTATCACTGTTAGGACCCACTAATGTATTAAGGTAGTGGGTTAAATTTGTATAATTATAATGGTTTTGATAATAAAGAATTAAAAAAAAAAAAACGATCCACCAACCATATCACACCACTGCCACCCCCTCTATGTGGTACCTTCTCGTCAACGGCAAGTATACTACAAGACAGAAACTGCATCGCATCGCACTGGTGGACTCACCCCTGTGCCTCAAGTGCAATGTCGAAGATACAGATTTACATCATTTTGAGTGTGGGCCGGCAGCAGCCATCTGGACCCTCGCACAGAAGATTGTGGCTTTCTACCTCCGAGTACCACCACATCACGTTTCTCCTACCATGATGATATATCCCGACATGACCTACTTTCCGTCGGCTAAGTGGCACGCCATCATATGGATCAGTGGCATGGCTGTCAACTACCTCTTCCGGGGCGACATCGTCGATCCGGCGGACTTTTGGACACGCCTCCAAGTACATCACCACACCCTTCACCGACATCGACACTATCGGGCCACTTTCGCGAACTATTTACAGCGTATTTTCACCAACCCGCCTCAAAGCTGGAATCTCAACGAACCGTACCAGTCAAGACTGGACGATCCCACGTTCCCCTTTAATGGCCAATGATAGAATGCATTTTGTTCTGATGACGCTCCAAAGTGAAGCATGGCGCGGGAAGTATTCCTATTTTTTGTCACTTCTCTTTTTTCCTCCTCTTCTAAGTTTTTTTTCCTTACACATGTTTACGCTTTTCACGCATAGCTCTCTATCTGCAGCCTATTTGTTTTTCTTTATCCTGTGCTCCCCCCACCAAAAAAATAACATAAAAAAATTTGGGTTGCCGCTGATGGTGAGACTCTATACTCATTTATGTTAACAACAAAATATAAATAAAAATAAAAAAAGAAGGCCATTGCGGAAATATAGCTACCTTTTATGTTTTACGTTTTCAAATTATATTGTGTTATTTTATGAAGAACGTCGTCTTTTATTTTCATACACAAGAGATTTTTTATTTGTTTCCTCCTTACCTGCAACATAAAAAAAAAAATCGGTAGAGCACTTGCCCGCGAAAGGCAAAGGTCCCGAGTTCGAGTCTAGGTCCGGCACACAATTTTTTTTATCTGCAAGGAAGTTTCATATCAGCGCACACTCCGCTGCAGAGTGAAAATCTCATTGTTTTTAAAAGAGTATTTAAAATTCGAATTAAATGAAGCTCTCCCTAATGCCCCTTAAATTTAACTATCTTTCAGTTTTAAAAAATCAAACGAATCGGTTAATCTGTCGAGACTCTAGAGTGCTTCGCACGCTGAAAAATATTGTTTCGAGATAAACGCGCATAAAGTTGGGAGTAAAAAAAAAAGAGTTGTTTCAAAAATTACGGCAATCTGCAATCACAGGACCATAGAGACATCCTTCTTCTTCCTCAAACATGCTGTGGTTTTCAATTTGGCGCTGTATTTGTTCAATCTGGGCTCTTTTAACAAACTGAAACATTCCTTGCTCCGCGGCTGCCACGCGTTTTCTGCCAGATAAATCCGCCAAGTTTCTGCTGTTCGTCCCTGTGACAGTTTCTAACAAGTTTGTGGTCTTCATAATATATGAATAACGTTCGCTAGATATGTCTGCAGCTATCAATTCTTCTATTTCCACA
Organism: Schistocerca cancellata; assembly: GCF_023864275.1. Lineage (NCBI taxonomy): Eukaryota > Metazoa > Arthropoda > Insecta > Orthoptera > Acrididae > Schistocerca > Schistocerca cancellata. Next base: position 826,893,642 of record NC_064627.1, on the reverse strand, counting down.
GTTTTTGCCCCACAGTAAAGATCTTTTGGTACCAGTTTCCAAATGCATACCTTGAAGTAATGGTTGTCATTTTACATACTAGCACCAGTGTGTCATTAAAGCAAATCTTCATTGGACAGAAATTTCTATACTGGTCTAATCTTTTCTTCAACTAATTCATCTGATTTCTTGAACTAATTCATGTAATTCAGCTGATTATATTTCGGATGGCGCACAGTTACATTCAACACGCTATAACATCTGAACTACTTTCACAATAAGAAACGGTTGCAAGCATAATCTATATAAACAGGGATGAAAATTATGCAAAAAAAAATCCATTTTTCCATCGGTCTCGGTCAGAAACTCCCGTTAATGGACGCTGGTGCCTATTTCGACCAAGGCCGTTTTCACAGCTCTCGCTGTTCATGTGGAATGTTATGGCCACTATCTGACAACAGAAAGAAAATATCACACTACCAGGTACTCAAAAACAGTTTACGGAACAAAACAGCAAGCGTTTAGCACAATTTGAGACGAGATTACAGCTCGGGAAACAGTTCGGTGCCCTTGTCTTCTCACATTCACACGACACGAAACAACGGCGTAAACGTCACCCTCAACGACTGATTAAAATCCTTCTGGCTATACTGCCACACCATTTTATAAAATAAAATACTAGAATACGTAAATAACCGATGTTTGAGCCGCGTCTAAGTGGCTTTCCTCGGGGCAGAAACTGCTTTATCCGAGTAAACTTTCTAAGATTTTACTGTCCATAAAACATGACTTGCCGTTATAAGACAAGAAAGGAGCGTATGCGTGGCTTACTGTTAGCAGGCTATTTTATTTGCTGGTAATTAGTAGTACACTGAGAATATGACACAAGCTTATGGCTGGTCATGTGATTCTGCGGCTAATCGCGGAAATACAACCCTTTTCTTGCCGGGTGTCAAAACAGCCAAACGGCACCACCAGTTCTGCATGCAATGTTTTGTTTATCCGTTAGTGGCGCTGTTCGGTGAGTTTCGCTACTTGGCGATCACAGCCGGTCCGTCCAACCGGTATTACGTCGGGAACCTGTATCCTTACAGGTTCCTAGGCTGCTACAAGATTTCCGTTGCTAAAAACTGCGATATATTTCCGTGAGGTTAATATATTTCTCTCTTTGTATGATTTCTGTCATTCCTTGAGTACGGTACATTGGACTGAATCTAGTACTAGTTTTGCGGTTCCTAAGAACACCTTTGACTTTGAGCGGTCAGACCGTACTAAACCATGCTCAGACGAAAACAACAGTGGTCTGTGTCATTTCCATGCATGAATCCGCACTGCTAGCGCCATCAGACGGTGACATGTAGCGGCACTAACAAGTAGTCAAGTTGTGTGAATAGTATAGCTGCAGTACGAGTGAGTCTCTTGGTGTGTTGGAATGCGGGTTACTGTGTAAACTGTTTACAATGATATCATGAAGTGAATTAATGCTACGAATGTGGACCAAATATTAGGGACGAATTAGTGACCTGCTAAATACGGAAATGAAATCAGTGCTGAGGACAGAGAGTTCATAGACGTAATGTAATAATTCAGAAATATAATGGGGATGACATACAGATACATGATGTTACGCTCGATAGACATACAGATTTTGAACAGGAAGAACCTGAACCTGAAGATGGCTGTTCCAGCAGTACATGACGTTCGTCTCCAGAGCAACAGGAAAACTCCAGTGAAAGTGAGTACGAACTATCTCCACCCAAAAAGTCAAAAACCAATGTGTCAGAAGATATTGATGACATCGTATTACAGAACATTTTATGAAGACTGTTACATTTGTGTCTTCAATTCATATACCGAACTAACGGGACGCTGTAAGTGCATGAAAACTAAATCAGACTGCACATTAATTCTAAATTATGTGTCTAGCAAAAGGCGAGCAGGAGCTCGTTTCAAAGGAAACAAATTTTCGCTATAAAAAACTATAAAAGAGCATGTAATATCGCAATTTGATAGAGCAAGGTCGAATGGATCTACAGTTCACCATGGATATCTGCTGGAGAATTTCAGAGCTTCTCTTAACCACACTCTGAAGGCTGTATCTGACATTTCATTCAGGCATATTATTACATTTGTCACACGTGAGGACACAGAAGACGATACTAGTGTACGTCACAAGGCACAACAGTGAGTATGAAGAAAGAAAATACTTGGAACAGCGACAAGATTAAACTGCAGTATGAAATGTGTTCATAATCAACACTGTCTCACAGAAGACAAAAAATTACAGCTTGTGTGTTGCAGTCTGTACGTTGCTCTAGCCACAGCTACACTATTGATGTGACTTTATCAGTGACAGGCAGACTAGCAGACTAGTTGCACATCTGTTTTCAAAAGGCACAAGACACTTTTGGCCCAAATATTTCAAAGAAACATGAAAAACCCTGCCCACGAAACATTTATGTCGAGGCAAGCAAAAGTGGAAAAACTACTAAAGAACATACGAAATGTTTTCTAACTTCAGTCTTTGCGAACATGTGACAATTGAAAAGAGCCTATTGCTATGTGATTCCTGGTCAGGTCATACAAATCGTATTCTTTTCTAGTTTTCCAAAGAAAGACGTTATGCTGAAGATATTGTCACCGAAAACAAGAAAATACTGCCAACCCCTTGATGTTTGAATATTTTTAGCATGGTGCAGCAGAGTGACGTAGGCTTATGACTGTGTACTGTAGTACTATCATATTAGGTTGGACAAGGCCAATATCTGGCATGTTTTAATTTAATTTTATATTGTGACAATGCTGAAGAGCTGGCCGGAGTGGCAGTGCGGTTCTGGAACAGAGCGACCGCTACAGTCGCAGGTTCGAATCCTGCCTCGGGCATGGATGTGTATGATGTCCTTAGGTTAGTCAGGTTTAAGTGGTTCTAAGTTCTAGGCGACTGATGACCTCAGAAGTTAAGTCGCATAGTGCTCAGAGCCATTTGAACAACTGCCGTCTGCTTCACGTCTGCTGCGCAGCGAGCTACCTTCATTTAAGTATTAACTGTATTTTTCTTACTTGTCGCTTCTTCTTCCGTGTGTATTTGCTTTTAGGAAGCTTTAAGTAGGGTGCTATTAATAGTGTTCCATAGATTTCGTGTTTGTTTTGAATACAGTCAGAGAGAGTCCCTTTAGTCAGCCATAGTCAGTGTCAGTGTCGTCGTAACTGCCGTCTGCTTCACGTCTGCTATGCAGCGAGCTGCCTTAATTTAAGTATTAACTGTATTTTTCTTACTTGTCACTTCTTCTTCCGTGTGTATTTGCTTTTAGGAAGCTTTAAGTCGGGTGCTATTAATAGTGTTCCATAGATTTCGTGTTTGTTTTGAATATAGTCAGAGAGAGTCCCTGTAGTCAACCATAGTGCCAGTAGCGCTAGCGTTTGTTTTCAATACAGTCCAGAGACTGTTTCCGCAAGAAGTGGCTAGCAACCACAGTTTAGTGAATAAACAGCCGCCTTTAGTGAATTAGCAGTCTAGTTAAAGGGTGATTAACTCTCTTCAGTAAATTGATTCCTTAGGATGGATAGGATGTGTGACTGCTGTGTACGGACGCAGGAGGAGCTGGCCACTGTTCGCGAACAGCTGAGCGTGTTGATGGCCGCGGTCAGCCGTCTTCAGGCTGCTGCCTCGGAGTGTAGCGGCAGTGGGGAGTCTGGTGCGTCGCAAGGTACACCCCAGGTGTTACATGCTTCACCCACTGTCCCTGCTGTCGAGACATCTTTGCGGGTACCGGGCGCGGTTGGGCCACCCTCTCCCCAAGGGGAGTGGCGGGTTCAGCGGCGTTCGCGGCGCACGAGGCGGAGGGTCAATGTGGAGGCTGGCCGTGTGGCATCGCCCGCTCTGCCTGTGAGTGGACATGTGGCTGCTCCTTCAGCAAGCTCCGAGCAGGCACACGTGGGGAGGGGTTTATTAGTTATTGGGAGCTCCAACGTTAGGCGGGTGATGGAGCCCCTTAGGGAAATAGCGGGAAGGTCGGGGAAGAAGGCCAGTGTTCACTCTGTCTGCTTGCCGGGGGGTCTCATCCGAGATGTGGAGGAGGCCCTACCGGCGGCGATAGAGAGCACTGGGAGCACCCGACTGCAAATTGTTGCTCACGTCGGCACCAATGACTCCTGCCGTCTGGGTTCAGAGGTCATCCTCAGTTCGTACAGGCGGTTGGCGGAATTGGTGAAGGCAGAAAGCCTCGCGCGCGGGGTGTATTCAGAGCTAACTATTTGTAGTATCGTTCCCAGAACCGATCGCGGTCCTCTGGTTTGGAGCCGAGTGGAAGGCTTAAACCAGAGGCTCAGACGATTCTGCGGAGATCTGGGGTGCAAATTTCTCGACCTCCGCTATCGGGTGGAGAAATGTAGGGTCCCCCTGAATAGGTCAGGCGTGCACTACACGCCGGAAGCGGCTACAAGGGTAGCGGAGTACGTGTGGAGTGCACATGGGGGTTTTTTAGGTTAGAGAATCCCCTCCCTAGGCCCGACAAGACGCCTCCTGAGACGTGGCAAGGTAGGAGTAGGCAAAATGCAACAGGGAATAACAATATTAATGTGCTAATAGTAAACTGCAGGAGCGTCTATAGAAAGGTCCCAGAATTGCTCTCATTAATAAATGGTCACAACGCCCATATAGTACTAGGGACAGAAAGTTGGCTGAAACCAGACGTAAACAGTAATGAAATCCTAAACTCAGATTGGAATGTATACCGCAGAGACAGGCTGAACAGTGAAGGGGGAGGCGTGTTTATAGCGATAAGAAGTGCAATAGTATCGAAGGAAATTGACGGAGATCCGAAATGTGAAATGATTTGGGTGAAGGTCACGGTTAAAGCAGGCTCAGACATGGTAATTGGATGTCTCTATAGGCCCCCTGGCTCAGCAGCTGTTGTGGCTGAGCACCTGAAGGATAATTTGGAAAATATTTCGAGTAGATTTCCCCATCATGTTATAGTTCTGGGTGGAGATTTTAATTTGCCGGATATAGACTGGGAGACTCAAATGTTCATAACGGGTGGCAGGGACAAAGAATCCAGTGAAATTTTTTTAAGTGCTTTATCTGAAAACTACCTTGAGCAGTTAAACAGAGAACCGACTCGTGGCGATAACATATTAGACCTTCTGGTGACAAACAGACCCGAACTATTTGAAAAAGTTAACGCAGAACAGGGAATCAGCGATCATAAAGCGGTTACGGCATCGATGATTTCAGCCGTAAATAGGAATATTAAAAAGGGTAGGAAGATTTTTCTGTTTAGAAAAAGTGACAAAAAGCAGATTTCAGAGTACCTGTTGGCTCAACACAAAAGTTTTGTCTCAAGTACAGGTAGTGTTGAGGATCAGTGGACAAAGTTCAAAACCGTCGTACATTATGCTTTAGATGAGTATGTGCCCAGCAAGATAGTAAGAGATGGAAAAGAGCCACCGTGGTACAACAACCGAGTTAGAAAACTGCTGCGGAAGCAAAGGGAACTTCATAGCAAACATAAACATAGCCAAAGCCTTGCAGACAAACAAAAATTACGCGAAGCGAAATGTAGTGTGAGGAGGGCTATGCGAGAGGCGTTCAATGAATTCGAAAGTAAAGTTCTATGTACTGACTTGGCAGAAAATCCTAAGAAATTTTGGTCTCATGTCAAAGCGGTAGGTGGATCAAAACAAAATGTCCAGACACTCTGTGACCAAAATGGTACTGAAACAGAGGCTGACAGACTAAAGGCCGAAATACTAAATGTCTTTTTCCAAAGTTGTTTCACAGAGGAAGATTGCACTGTAGTTCCTTCTCTAGATTGTCGCACAGATGACAAAATGGTAGATATCGAAATAGACGACAGAGGGATAGAGAAACAATTAAAATCGCTCAAAAGAGGAAAGGCCTCTGGACCTGATGGGATATCAGTTCAGTTTTACACAGAGTACACGAAGGAACTTGCCCCCCTTCTAGCAGCGGTGTACCGTAGGTCTCTAGACGAGCGTAGCGTTCCAAAGGATTGGAAAAGGGCACAGGTCATCCCCGTTTTCAAGAAGGGACGTCGAACAGATGTGCAGAACTATAGACCTATATCTCTAACGTCGATCAGTTGTAGAATTTTGGAACACGTATTGTGTTCGAGTATAATGAATTTTCTGGAGACTAGGAATCTACTCTGTAGGAATCAGCATGGGTTTCGAAAAAGACGGTCATGTGAAACCCAGCTCGCGCTATTCGTCCACGAGACTCAGAGGGCCACAGACACGGGTTCACAGGTAGATGCCGTGTTTCTTGTCTTCCGCAAGGCGTTCGATACAGTTCCTCACAGTCGTTTAATGAATAAAGTAAGAGCATATGGACTATCAGACCAATTGTGTGATTGGATTGAGGAGTTCCTAGATAACAGGACGCAGCATGTTATTCTCAATGGAGAGAAGTCTTCCGAAGTAAGAGTGATTTCAGGTGTGCCGCAGGGGAGTGTCATAGGACCGTTGCTATTCACAATATACATAAATGACCTGGTGGATGACATCGGAAGTTCACTGAGGCTTTTTGCAGATGATGCTGTGGTGTATCGAGAGGTTGTAACAATGGAAAATTGTACTGAAATGCAGGAGGATCTGCATCGAATTGACGCATGGTGCAGGGAATGGCAATTGAATATCAATGTAGACAAGTGTAATGTGCTGCGAATACACAGAAAGATAGATCCTTTATCATTCAGCTACAAAATAGCAGGTCAGCAACTGGAAGCAGTTAATACCATAAATTATCTGGGAGTACGCATTAGGAGTGATTTAAAATGGAATGATCATATAATTTTGATCGTCGGTAAAGCAGATGCCAGACTGAGATTCATTGGAAGAATCCTAAGGAAATGCAATCCGAAAACAAAGGAAGTAGGTTACAGTACGCTTGTTCGCCCACTGCTTGAATACTGCTCAGCAGTGTGGGATCCGTACCAGATAGGGTTGATACAAGACATAGAGAAGATCCAACAGAGAGCAGCGCGCTTCGTTACAGGATCATTGAGTAATCGCGAAAGTGTTACGGAGATGATAGATAAACTCCAGTGGAAGACTCTGCAGGAGAGACGCTCAGTAGCTCGGTACGGGCTTTTGTCAAAGTTTCGAGAACATACCTTCACCGAAGAGTCAAGCAGTATATTGCTCCCTCCTACGTATATCTCGCGAAGAGACCATGAGGATAAAATCAGAGAGATTAGAGCCCACACAGAGGCATACCGACAATCCTTCTTTCCACGAACAATACGAGACTGGAATAGAAGGGAGAACCGATAGAGGTACTGAGGGTACCCTCCGCCACACACCGTCAGGTGGCTTGCGGAGTAGGATGTAGATGTAGATGTAGATGAATTTTTTAACAATGCTGAAGAAGGCTACATTATTATAACCGAAACGTAGGTAAAGTTTCTTTGTTTATGCAACTGGAGGCTGAAATTTAATATAATCCCTTGATGTTTACTTCTTTTGGCAATATACACTACTGGCCATTAAAATTGCTACAACACGAAGATGACGTGCTACAGACGCGAAATTTAACCGACAGGAAGAAGATGCTGTGATATGCAAATGATTAGCTTTTCATAGTATTCACAAAAGGTTGGCGCCGGTGGCGACACCTACAACGTGATGACATTAGGAAAATTTCCAACCGATTTCTCATACACAAACGGCAGTTCACCGGCGTTTCCTGGAGAAACGTTGTTGTGATGCCTCGTGTAATGAAGAGAAATGCGTACCACCACGTTTCCGACTTTGATAAAGGTCGGATTGTAGCCTATCGCGATTGCGGTTTATCGTATCGCGAAATTGCTGCTCGCGTTGGTCGAGATCCAATGAATGTTAGCAGAATGTGGAATCGGTGGGTTCAGGAGAGTAATACGGAACGCCGTGCTGGATCCCAACGGCCTCGTATCACTAGCAGTCGAGATGACAGACATCTTATTCGCATGGCTGTAACGGATCGTGCAGCCACGTCTCGATCCCGGAGTCAACAGATGGGGACGTTAGCAAGACAGCAACCATCTGCACGAACAGTCCGACGACGATTGCAGCAGCATGGACTATCAGCACGGAGACCATGGTTGCGGATACCCTTGACGCTGCATTAGAGACAGGAGCGCCTGCGATGGTGTACTCAACGACGAACCTGGGTGCACGAATGTCAAAACGTCAATTTTCGGATGAATCCAGGCTCTGTTTACAGCATCATGATGGTCACATGCACGACATCGTGGTGAACGCACATTGGAAGCGTGTATTCGTCGTCGGCATACTGGCGTATCACCCGGCGTGATGGTATGGGGTGCCATCGGTTACACGTCTCGGTCACCTCTTGTTCGCATTGACGGCACTTTGAACAGTGGACGTTACATTTCAGATGCGTTACGGCTCGTGGCTCTACCCTTCATTCGATCCCTGCGAAACCCTATATTTCAGCAGGATAATGCAAGACCGCATGTTGCAAGTCCTGTACGGGCCTTTCTGGATAAAGAAAATGTTCGACTGCTGCCTTGGCCAGCACATTCTCCAGATCTCTCACCAATTGAAAACGTCTGGTCAATGATGGCCGAACAACTGGCTCGTCACAATATGCCAGTCACTACTCTTGATGAACTGTGGTACCGTGTTCAAGCTGCATGGGCATCTGCATCCAACCTGCGTTTGACTCAACGCCCAGGCGTATCAAGGCCGTTATTACGTTCAGAGGAGGTTGTTCTGGGTACTGATTTCTCAGGATCTATCTACCCAAATTGCGTGAAAATGTAATCACATGTCAGTTGTAGTATATTATATTTGTCCAATGAGTACCCGTTTATCATCCGCATTTCTTCTTGGTGTAGCAATTTTAATGGCCAATAGTGTAAGATCTATATCACAAGGATTGCTGATTTTGAAAGACTGAAATCTGCCTAACCACAATCGAAGATACAAGTATATGATCGCTATTTCATGATCAAATTTCACTCTGTGATTTGGAATTGGTTTTCTGCACCAAAGTATAAGCGTATGTTGTAACATGCTTGGCGAAAGGCAGGTTATCACAATCAATAGCCACATCATCACCTGAAAATGAAATTAGTGTGGTTTTTGATATTGGACTGCTTTAATGGGCAAGTGATTCAGAATCCAAAAATGTGGCGTCAGTGAGGTATGCAAGTTATTCTGTTCCACTTAGTTTTAACGACTTCATAGAAATCCCGCATCTGCAATGTGACGACTAATAACGGCATTACCAGGTGTGTAGAATATGTGTATTTTGCCATATTATAATTACTTTAAGCAGAGAGTTTTTGTCACTGTCGATTGAAAATGTAAGGATGCATTGAAGCCATTGAATTACTTATAATTTCCCTCCTATCATATTGTTATCTTGTAACTTTGTTTCTCTCTATTAAAATGTCACTTGTGGTAGAGCGCGAAGTTTTGCATGAAAATGACAGACTACTGTTTATGTATATGACCGGGTGTTAGTCTAAGCGCGGTTTCGTGCGGTTCTGAACATTCGAGGTCAAAGGCGTCCCTTGTTAGACCAGATGGTGCAAATGATAATGTTTAGTATACGGAGCGTGAAAAATGTGTTCAACAGGTTTCATTCACAGAAGAAAAGTTAATAATGAATACTGTCACATACGATTTAAAGTTTTATGTTTGGCACAAACCATTGCAAGGCGACTAGTACTCATTAGATAAAGGCGAGATTGTTACCAACTTTGGCCACCACGAAAGGAGACATAGAAGTGCCCGATTCTCGATCACCAGACTGTGTGCTCCACTCTCCTAAATTAAGTCACGTACCTCTCTTCAATGTCTAGGTGAAGGAGGGGATATCGCACAATTAGTAGCGAGCAGACGGATAAATGAGAGAGTTGAGCGAGTCCAATCCCTTGGTGTTGTTTGAAAGAGGTAGGCTCTGGTACCGCGCGCCGCGGAATTTGAATCCACGCCAGACGTCATGGACGTCGAAGACCCATAGAGGCCTCTGCACCATCGCGCCGTAAGCTGTGGCGGCGCGCGCCTCCTGGCCCGCTTTAGTGTGAGGGCACCACAGTGGAACACGTGGTCCAGCGGCCAATAGCGGCGCCCTCGATAGCATACTTGAGCGCCTGCCTCGCGCTCAGCCAATGGATCTCCGCTCCCCCTAGCTTTTACAAATCCCTTCAGATCCTAGAACGCCATGCTCTTTGCCTCGCCTATCGCATCCGTCTCCCCTCCCCCACGCGAGTCCTGTACGACCTTATTCCGTTCCCTCACCTCCTTTTCCTCGGACGGATACGGATCCTTTACACCTCCCGTAAACTCGATCCTCCTCACCCACTTGTCTCTCCCATCCTCTCCCGCCCCTGTCCGCTGCCGCGCCTGTATTCCCACGTCCCACCTGCTCTCCATCTCTCCACCCTCCTTACCCTCTCCCAAGGTGGCTTCCGCCAGCTCCCCCTTCCTGATGATGCCCTCCTCCCCTCCATCTACCCCTCCTACCAACTTTGATCCTCCCTCCCTCTTCCTGTGTTTGTTCCTATGGGCACCCTCTCTCCCTTCTCTCACCCTTCCCTCCCTCCTCCTTTTCTCCCCCCCTCCTCTCCCGGGCTTCCCCTACCCCCATACCTTCTTTCCTTCTCCCATCTCCTCTGCCATTGGCATCTTTGCTCTCCCCTCTCCCTCCCCCACCACCTTCTTCCACTCTTGGCAGGTCCCCGGAGTCGCACACGCTCAGTGGACATTCGCGTGCCGGAGTTCATCGCCATCAGTTTCTTGTGTGTGTGCCATCGTGTTGTGCTTTAATGTTTTTCGCCGCCACGCTCCTTCGTTCACTTGTTCCATCTCAGTCATCAGTGTCTGTGCGCAGCCGACAGTTTTTCGTGTTTTTCGTCAAGTGTGAACGGCTTCGTGTTTTTTTAATTTGTACCTATTGTGTTTTTAACCACTCATCTATTACTTTCTGTCTTTCTTGTCTCATTTATTGTATGCTGGTGGCTGAAGAGTGGAGTAGATTTGTCCGCTGCCAGCCCACCTTCGTATGAGGTGAAAAATAACAACAAAGAAAAAAAAAAAGCTCAGCCAGCAGTCTGACATCGCTTTGCGTCTCAGGACATATCGTCCCAGACAGCGTATTGACTTCGTGTTTCTATTCCTGAGGACGTCGTTGTCTCGTTTGGTTCGTTACTCTGTTGTCTGTTCTTGTTGTGTCGTAACGTCCTCCGTTGGCCTTGCCCGTCCTCTCCCGTTGTGCTGTTGTTGTTCGCGGGCCGCTCCGCGGGTCCCGCCGCGTTTCCGTCACTACTACCCCACGACCGTTCCGGTCGCCGTTACAACATAGGCTTCGTTACGGTAGCAAGGTTTATCTCTTAGGTTTCTCTCTCAGTTTCAAAAACACAATCATACCACTATCAAGCACTGTCGGATCAAAAGCATCCGGGCACCGCTATGAAATGCAGAATTGACCACCAGATATAACGAAAGGTGGCCCCGCCAGTATAAAAGGTGCAGTGATAGCAGAATGGGTCGGTCAGTAGAGATCAGTGACTTCGATGTCATCTGTGTAACAAATTCGTCAGTGAACGTTCAATCGTTCTAAAGCTGCCCAAGCCTACAGCTGGTGACGTGACTATGAAGTGGAAACGTGAAGCAACAACTACTGCTAAACCAAGACCTGGCAGATCTCATGTACTAACGGACTGGGACCACCGAGCATTGTGGAGGGTGACTGCAAAAAAATGGCGTGAAATCAGCGAAATGAATTACTCGTGAGCTCCAAAATGCAGTCAAGCTACACAAAGAGTGTGCGTCTGGACTTAAAAATAATGGGATACAGTTTTGTAATCAACGCAGAGCTGCGCTTGAGATGGTGTAAAGAGCTACGCCACTGTAAACGAGTGATTTAGAGCGATGAATCACGCTTATCACTGTGGTAATCCGATAGAAGCTTTTGAGTTTGGCGAAATCCTGAGGAACATTATCTGCTTTCATGTGCGGTGTCAACCTGGCAGTGAGGAGGATGTGGTGTTACGGTATGGGAGTGTTTATCGTGGTTAGGGTATGATATCGTTATAACATTTAAGAAGGCGCTAAATGCGGAAGGATATGAACACATTTTACAGCCTTATACCATGTGTGCAGCAGAGTAACATCTCGGAGGCGATGACTGATTTTATCAGCACGACAATGCACCCTGTAATAAAGTAATATCTGTGAAGCAATGGTCTATGGACAGCAACATTCCTGAAATAGATCGGACTCTTCAGAGTCCCGATTTTAACCTAATGGAACAACTTTCGGAAGTGTTAGAAAGTCGAGTTCCCATCAGACCCCAGCGTCCATTTATTCTGTGATTTCGACTTTATAGGAAGAAAGTCCTGCAATTCCTCCAGAGACTTTCAGCCACGTTATTGAAAGCGTCCCCCGCAGAGTTCAAGCCGTTATAAAAGTGAACGATGGAAACCCACTGTTAATGCCCACTAATAGATCACATTGTGTACATGCACTCGTCGCATTTGCCTACAGACAAATGTAATAATTAGTTCACAGTAGTGACGACGTTGCGCAATGGAAATGTGGCCAAATAAGGCGAATTCAGGAGTAACCCTTTGCGATTTAGGTACCCAAACACTACAGGTGACACAGAAGTCGCATTTATGTTTTTTTTTTTTTTTTTTGGTGTCTGTTGCGTAAGATGCATATGCTACATAAGGCATTAATCGTATATCATTTTCTGGTTGTAGTGCTGTGTATCGACCCCTTTTTTCCGGTGTTGATACCAACGTCCTTCGTTTTATTGTAGAAGATTAAATTGACTATTGACTACGTACATAATAATCTTAGACTTTCAGTATTAGATGACACAGTAACTGAATTAAATTTCGAAGGTCGAATTTCCGAAAGATTTCTAGAAATTTTACGGCAGCACTATTGTATCTGTGCAAGAGGAGATATATGCGCCATAAACTGAAACACACAACTTTCACTGTTCTAGTAACTGATCATTTTATTGAGCCACTCCACGACATTATTCAACAGACGACAAATTTCCTCTCATCTAAAGTGTTTACTAGTATTTATTCTGCAGGAAAGTGAAAGGTATTTGTCAGCTTTGAACACAATAGGTCAAAACTTCATTTGCGACTTCTGTCATGTTAAAATCGCATAATATAAATAAGTGCCTTCAGTCACAAAAATGTCTTACTTCCATGTTCTTGTCTATGCGTAATATTACTCTATTCCTATGGTTTTGTTTTTAAAGTTGCGTTATTAACTATAGAGATTCGTGCAATTGTGGCTAGGGAGATATTGATCAAAAGTATGACTGCATTCTTAGCTCAGCACAGCCTTACTAGGGGAGTTTTCAAGCTATTTAATTTTATAGCTAAGAGTATGGACGAAATCTTCCTACGAGCATGGATGTTATTTTCACCGCAAGTGTTGTAAAATTTTGGTTTGGCTTACACTTCTGTGGGGGGCTCTTATTATTTTGTTTCTTTTCTTCCTCTGCAAACTGCTGTTGATGAGAAGATCCTCGATTCCATTTAGTTTAATGGTTAATAAATATCATAATATGCAGCCTGTAATCGACGATTTTCCATCAACACGAGTTTCACAGTACATGTGCTATGTGACACACTGTCCTGAAAAATGTTATGATGTTAACAGCCCTTTTGACCTCTAGGAGTGGTGACTGGTATGAGAAGGTGGTGACATGTAGAAACAAGCGTTACTCTGTATCGCCTGGAGCAGTTACAACAAAACTTCGTAAGATTTTGAGATAGCAATTAAAAAAATAATACAAGGATAAAATTGACGACGTGAAGACAGTAAGGGGATGAAATGTAAAAATAAGTGTGATTCTGGTACGACGGATAATTTCAATCGAAATTAATTCTCAAATTACTCAAAGCTGATTCACGTGTTAGGGTGAAATGCTCCTAGAGCCTTAGGGTCGCTGTTGGGCAAAGAGTGACAGTGAAACCCCAGCAGCTCATTCTATTAAACTTACCATAATATAACACACTATTTGGAAAGAAAAGTAATTGTGTTAGAAACCTGTAGTATACCTTGGAGAGATGAGGATATGAGAGGATGCTACATTTAAATTTAGTATTCAGTATATATTGAGAATTATGAACATTTTATTTTATAATTTGAAAACACTAATTATATATTTTTTTAATCGAAGTGAAATTACATGATTTTAGATAGTGGATAGACTGTCCTGTCTAACAGAATATTGTAAATGATTAACCTATCAAATCTACCGTCTAAATGTAATTATATGCCACATGGCTGTCCAAAAAATAATAGACAAACGAAGTTTACTACATTGTAATCCACCTTATGATACAGCCTCCAAATATTCGTGTGCTTTTCAGTTGGTCTGTCAACTATAACAGTGGAAGTCATGATCTTCGAATTAAATCACGAAATAAGGAATGGACTGCTAAAATTTTGTCTCACAGCCTCTAAATATTTTACAAATGAAAACATGGTCCGTTGCAGGCTGTACGTTAACGTTATTCATTTAATTTGTGCAGTTAACTAGTTTCGAGACTGAATCCTTTTCAAGAACATGTATGACAAACTTATGTGCATCAAGTTTTACATTGTGTAAATATAATTATCGAATTCATTTTACACATACGGGGTGTTCTAAGAGCCTCTCCGCAGTGCCGTATGATTGTTAGCCGCGCGTGCCGTACGATTGTTCGGCCGCCTGGGTTACTTACCTTCAAGTGGACTCTCCCAACATTCCACTGTATCGTTTATCTCAGCCAGCATCAGTAGTATCGTTGTCGTGTGGTGTTACGTGTTGACGTGTACGTTTGAGTTTAGCTCCTTTGTTCGTTTGTTACGTTTTTGTCATTGTTAAAAATGCTGACTATTAAAGAACGCGTGTTCTTAGTTGAACAAGTGTTCAAAGCTGGCGGTAAATGCACAGTTTCAGTTCGTCAAACATTTAATTCAGTTTTCCCGGAGACAACATTCCCCGACACTGTGAGAGGTTTGATTAACAAATTTCGAAGTACGGGTTCAGTGACAGATGCACCGAGAAGTGGTTGTCCTAGCGTTTTGTCTGAGGATAAACTACTCGATATTTCCGATAAAATGTCCATGAGTCCGAACAAGTCAGTAAGAAAACTCGCCCAGGTAATCGATGTTAGTGTCCGAGCGGCCAACACAGCTGTAAGAAAAAAACTAGAACTTTTCCCATACAAAGTGATAGTCGTGCAAGAACTCAAAAATACTGATAACGGCAAGAGACTGCATTATTGTCAATGGTTGAAAAATTTCGTTCAGTGAAATGGAAGGGATATTCCTAATGAAAAGTTTTTCACTGATGAGGCGTGGTTTCATTTATCCGGGTACATGAACTCGCAAAATTCTCCTATGAGGAGTACCGCAAATCCATTGTGTATTCATGAGGAACCACTTCATTCTGTGAAAATAGGAGTTTGGATTGCAATTTCTAGACGTCGGATTGTGGGTCCCATATTTTTCAACGAAACAATAAACGCACAACGATACTGCAGTGATATTATGCATCACTGCTTGCTGATGTTTTTGGTTCAAATGGCTCTGAGCACTATGGGACTTAACATATGAGGTCATCAGTCCCCTAGACTTAGAACTACCTAAACCTAACTAACCTAAGGACATCACACACATCCATGCCCGAAGCAGGATGTTTTTGGTGATCGTATAATTTCACAGGGACTTTGACCTCCACGATCGCCTGTCCTAACACCACCTGACTTTTTCTTCTGGGGTGCAGCGAAAGCAACTGTCTATAAAAACCGCCCAAAATCCATCCATGAATTGAAAACTGCAATATCCTCTTTCACTGCTTCTTTACAGAAGAAACGTTACAGCTTGTGTTTGGAAACATGATTAGACGAACTGAATTGCGTATTCAACAACAGGGGAGAAACTTTCAAAATTTAATGTGAAAATATGTAAGTAAAAATCAGTATACAATAAATTAATAACTTGTACTTAACTGAGTTTCATTTCGGTATATTCACTGCGGCATACGGCACGCGCGGCTAACAATCATACAGCACTGCGGAGAGACTTTTTGATACATGTGGACAGAATCTAAATAATTATGCTACACCATCACATGTGGCACAATAGTAGCTGCAGTACTCGAAGTTACATCTAGCAATTACTACAGTTGTAGTACTTGTAGTTACAGCTACTATTACGTAATATGTGATGGAGCAGCATGATCATTTGGATTCTATCCAAATGTATTTGTGGAATATGACATGTAGCCATATAGGCATAACATGCATCCAATATTTACAGAATGTAAAACGTGATGTGCTTAAGGTGATGTCACTCATGTGTTTGAAAATGATGCAATCTCGAAATTAGCTAATTGCACAAATTGAAAAAAGAACAATGATATACACAGCCTACATCGCACCGTGCTTTCATTTGTAAAATCCAATGATGAAAGGTGTAGTTTTGGTTGCTGCAGGAAACTGTGCCGTACGAAGTGGCGACCGTGCCAGGAGCTACCGACCTGCCGGAGGAGCTGCTGCTCTCGTCGCTGGGGCTGTTGGCCATGAGGCGCAGCGCCCCGTAGCCCATGTCTACGGAGACGCGCGGCGTCGACGAGCCGGCGCGCGTCGCGTCGGCGTCGCCGTTGTCCTCGCTGTCGACGAGCGGCGTGGGCGTCGTGGTCGTCTGCAGCTCGGAGGAGGTCTCCTCGGCGGCGGCGGGCACGCTGTACAGCGAGGAGCCGCTCTCGAACGAGCTGCCGTCGCCCTCGCCGCGCCGGCCCGCGCCCGCCCCCGCCGCCCCCACGCCGCCGGGGGCGGACACGGGCGTGCCCACCGGCCACGCCACGTAGCCCGCCGTGTCGGTGTGCGAATTGCCGTCCGCCGTCACGTAGTCCTCGCTCGTCTCCGACAGGTCCGTGTTGGTGCGGCCAGAGTCGGTGCGGGCCAGCTCCGAGCTCGTCGTTGTCGTCGTCGTGTTCGTCATCGTAGTGTTGCCAGTCCCTGCGTTAACACATTAACGTGTGACAACTTGTAACGCAATAGAAATGATCCCATAAATTTCAAATCATGCTTTTATTTTGAGGACTATATGCTGAAAGCATGTTCTTCTTTTCCTCGTGGAAATTTTATCTCACTGAATTTATCTTTCTTATTACCATAATGACCGATCAAAAAGTATGAGGCCGTTGTTGCACCGCGTACGTAACATAGCGCGACTCTTTACGTACTACACGAATATGTATTTAAAAATGGCGGCTCCTACTTGAAAAAAACGCAGTTGATATCCTTTTGACCTATGGCAGCGCCATCTAGCGGGCCAACCATAGCGCCATCTGGTTTCCCCCTTCAAGCTATACAAGTTTCGTTCTTTGTAGTTTTCTCGTTTGACGCTTATTTCGTGAGTTATTTCGCCCGGTCACGATCAATGGAACACCCTGTATTGCATAGTTCTAAGGATTGTGCAAATTTATCCTGCGCACACCAAAAGATGATTGCACAAAACGCGCTGGTCAAGCATGTGGTTACGTGTGTAGCCCCCTTACGACGACTCTCGACCAGCCCAGGTCCGTGGTCCAAATCTCGGTCTGGCGCACTACGGTGTACCAAAAAGTTTCAAATCAGCGTATATTCTGATACAGAGTGAAGAGGTCTACATATAAGCTACTTCTAAATACAAACTTAGCATGCCACCGTTGTTTCGTTTCCTGTCCTACTCGTAAGCGGAGAGGAAAAACGAGTGTTTAGGTGTATGTGCTTCCGTACGAGTAGTAATTTCACTTATCTTATGTTCGTGTTCCTTGAGCGAAATGTATGTTGTTGGTAGCAGAATCGTACAATGCAGGTTCTCTAAATTTTAGCAACAGTGTTCTGTGAATAGAACTTTGCTCCCTCAGGCATTTCCATTTGATTTCGCGATGCATATCCATTGTGCCCATTGGACACTATGAACCGGCAGTATACCCGTGGACTGTTCGTCATATCGATAATGTTTGCGTGTTGATCGAACCTGTTGGTAAAAAAACTAGCAGCCCGTCTCTGAATTACTTCGATGTCTTCTTTTAATCCGACGTGGTTGATTGGTTGATTTGGGAGAGGGCACCCAAGAGTGAGGTCATCAGTCCCACCGGATTAGTGAAGGATGGGGAAGGAAGTCGGCCGTGCGCTTTCAAAGGAACTATCCCGGCGTTTGCCTGAAACGATTTGAGGGAAATCATGGGAAACCTAAATCAGGATGGCCGGAAGCGGGTTTGAACCGTCGTCCTCCCGAATGCGAATCCAGTGTGCTAACCACTGCGCCACCTCGCTCGGTTCCGACCTGGTGTGGATCCCAAACACTCGAGCATTACTGAAGAATATGTCGCACTTGTGTTTTACACGCGGCCTCCTTTACAGATGATCCACAGTTTCCTACAATTTTCCAAATAAACTGAAGCTGGCGATTCCCCTGTTTTACTTGTTCGTTCCATTTCATATAGTTTCGCAACGTTACATCTGGATATCTAATCGAAATGACTGTATCAAGCAGCACACTGCTAATGCTGTATTGGAGCATTATGGGATTGATTTATCCTGTCATCCGCATCAACTTCCCTATTTATAAATTTAAAGTAAGCTGCCATTCATCACACCGACTACAATTGTTTTCTTAATCATCTTATATCCTGCTACGCTCACTCAAAGACAATGCTTTCCCGTATACTACAGCATATCAACATACAACCAATGTTCGCTGCTCACCGTATCCGTCAGATTATTTATGTATTCAGGTTATCCCGGGAGGAAAGATCAATATTCAGCGACATGACGCGGACGATCATCCAAAGCAAACAAACCTAGTAGACAAAGGCACTTCTTTACCTTCGATATTGTGTAACTAATTGCTCTTCTGAAAGCTCTTTGCTTTCGATATTTTAGGAGGAATTCGAGTGGACGAAAACAAGGAAAAGTTGTCTAGTAAATATGGTCTCTAAAATGCATATAATGCATATCTTTAGAGAATGAGATTTTCACTCTGCAGCGGAATGTGCGCTGATATGAAACTTCCTGGCAGATTAAAACTGTGTGCCCGACCGAGACTCGAACTCGGTAGAGCACTTGCCCGCGAAAGGCAAAGGTCCCGAGTTCGAGTCTTGGTCGGGCACACAGTTTTAATCTGCCAGGAAGTTTCATATCTTAAGAGTTATCAGCACTTGTTCAGTAGAAGAGATGAGTTTCACAGCAGCTAATATGAAAAAGTGCTCTTATCTCTAAAGGTGGCCACTGTAGAGCACACGTTAACTGTACATTTTTATTTTGTTTTGGCCCATACTACACCTTTCAAATTATGGAAAGCGAAGAGCTTGTAGTACAAGATATTTGTAGCCTAGTGTCGAAGGTGAGAAAGTGCTCGTAGCTCTTAAGGCATGGGCTTTAGATTCTATGTTTACTAGACTTTTTGGCTTCGAATGATTGTTCCTGTCATAACTCTGAATATTGACCGTTCCTCCTGGAACGCCCTGTACAGAGAACAAGAACGGTTCTACCACACTTCCTTAGTTACTCTCCTAACGATACCCTTGTCGCTGATGAACATTCACCGTCGAGAACAGTGTACTGGGTTTTATTACTTAAGAGCTCATCGAGCCATTCAAATGTCTGGGAACCTTTTCAGTATGCTCGTACCTTCGTTAACAGTCTGCAGTGGGCCATCGTATCAAATGCTTTCCGGAAATCTAGAAATATTAAATCTGCCTGTTGTCCATCATCCGAGATTCCATCGAAATTCGAGTCAGGAGACACGCCGAACTGTTCCATTCGCCTAGGTAGCAGGAGCACTTTCTCTCCAACACAGAATCTAATTCAGCTGCTCGTGAGCGTATTTCTGTTTAGTGCTGAAGTTCTGCAACCATCATGGACGGCACACTATTTAACACGATCCCGCTCACACTCTCTGCGACGTTGGGCGCCGGATTAGTGAGCAGCTGCGGGCGACGGCGCGAGCGCGACTGACCTGTGCCGTTCCTGGAGAAGCGGTCGCAGGACTCCAGAGAGGAGGCGGCGGAGGCCTCTGAGGTGCGGTGTCCCAGCGGGCTGCGGCTGCGGCGCGGCGACAGGCCCGCCGAGTCCTGAGAGTAACGCTCCAGCCTGCAACACCGCACCCGTACTGCTCCGTCCATTTCACACACTCCGCACCCCAAACCAAAAGAACAAGAATAATACACACAATCAAAGGGAGCACTTCCACATTTTAACCAAGCAACAAACACAAACAATAATTTTTGTTTATACACTGAAGCGCCAAAGAAACTGGTATAGGCATACGTATCCAAATACAGAGATACGTAAACAGGCAGAACACGGCGCTGCGGTCGGCAACGCCTATATAAGACAACAAGTGCTTGGCGCATTTGTTAAATCGGTTACTGCTGCTACAACGTCACGTTATCAACAATTAAGTGAGTTTGAACATGCTGTTATAGTCTGCGCACGAGCGATGGGACACAGCATCTCCGAGTTAACGATGAAGTGGGGATATTCCCGTACGGCCGTTTCACGTGAATGTCAGGAAACCGGTGAAACATCAAATCTCCGACATCGCTGCGGCCGGAAAAAGGTCCTGCAAGAACGGGACCAATGATGACTGAACAGAATCGTTCAACGTGACAGAAGTGCAACCTTTTGGCAGATTGCTGCAGATTTCAATTTTGGGCCACCAACAAGCGTCAGTATGCGAACCATTCAACGAAACATCATCGATATGGGGTTTAGGAGCCAAACGCTCACTCGTGTACCCTTGATGAATGCTCGACACAAAGCTTTATGCCTCCTTGGGCCCGTTAACACCGACATTGGACCGCTGAAGACTGCAAACATGTTGGCTGGTCGGACGAGTCTCATTTCAAATTGTATTGAGCGATTGGACGTGTACGGATGTGGAGACAACCTCACGAATCCATGGACCCTGCGTGGCAGCAGGGTACTGTTCAAGCTGTTGGAGGCTCTGTAATGGTGTGGGGCGTGTACAGTTGAGTGATATGGGACCCCTCATACATCCAGTTACGACTCTGAGTGGTGACACGTACGTAAGCCTCCTATCTGATCACCTGCTTCCATTCATGTGCATTGTGCATTCCGACGGACTTGGGAAATTCCAGCAGGACAATACGACACCCCACACGTCCAGAATTGCTACAGAGTGGCTCCAGGAACACTCTTCTGAGTTTAAACACTTCTGCTAGTCACCAAACTCTCCAGACATGAATATTATTGACCATATCTGGGATGCCTTGCAACGTGCAGTTCAGAAAAGATTTCCATCACCTTGTCCTCTTACGGATTTGCGAACAGCTCTGCAAGATTCATGGTGTCAGTTCCCAGCAGCACTACTTCAGACATTAGTTGAGTGCATGACAGGTCGTGTTGCAGCACTTCTGCGTGCTCGCGGTGGCCCTGCTCGATAATAGGTATGTGTACCAGTTTCTTTGGCTCTTCAGTGTATAAAGCATGTGATCCTGTGTGGCTGAGTAGTTTCGAGTTGAGGATGTCATCAGAATGCAGAGCAGTAGGGGAGAAGGAACACCCACTGGCAAAGCAAACAGAAGATAGGTATAAGGACACGCGGTGCCTCCAAATACGTAGACGAAAAGAAACGCAGAAACCTAGTACTGCTGGAGAGATTTAGCTGAAACTATGGCTCCCCAACAGAAGAAGAAAAAGAGGACAGCAACAGTATAAGGCAAGAAGTGGTCGCAATGTTCAACAGGGATTGAAATGCCACAGGTTATAGGATCTTCGTTTATGACACTGGTTGGATTTCGATTACGAGATGTTGAATTGTACAGTTACTATTCTCAAGATTGCTAAACTCGTAGGTAGAAGGAGTTTTACACATTATGCATATCCGATGACCCAACAAAAGACAGAATCCAAAAGAATCAATGCATTCTGTGTACTGTGGCATCAGTGTAGATAAACTTTCCAATCTTTAAATCAGATATACCAAACTTTTGTTAAAAAAAAGAGGGAGAAAAAATGAAAAAAGAAAGAACGAAAAAAGAAAAATGTTGCCAGTGCGGTTATCTGCCATGCAGAGGATCAGGGTTCAATTCCCGATGCCGCCAGGAACTTTTACTTAGTGGGGGTTCCACACTGGGGTCCACTCGCCTTATGTTCCCAGTTGAGGACCTGCTTGACCGAATGTTAGCGGCACCAGAGCTGCTAAAACGACAAATGACGCCAATGTCAAAGGATGACATGGAGGTTAGCCGGTTCGTGTCAGCCTGTCCCTGATCACAATGGCGGTGCTTGTACAGAGTGTTCCAGGAGGAATGGTCAGTATTCAGGAATTTAACAGGAACTGTCATTTGAAGTAAAAAATTCAGATGTCCTATTCCTAATAGTTTCCGAGATAGAACACATTTAATACACATTGTTATTCTGCATTATTCAACACACTGTCCAGTTTAAACATGTACAACAGTAGTTAGTAAACATTACAACATTTGTTTTATACAGTATCGAATGAAATATACGTATTCAGTTCAAGTATTATCGTACACGTCACTACGTTGCACCTTTGTGTGTTGCTGTTCCTGCACAGGTTGTTCAAAATGGTTTAAATGGCTCTGAGCACTATGGGACTTAACATCTGAGGTCATCAGTCTCCTTGACTTAGAACTACTTAAACCTAACTAACCTAAGGACGTCACACACATTCATGCCCGAGGCAGGATTCGAACCTGCGACCGTAGCGGTCGCACGGTTCCAGACTGTAGCGCCTAGAGCCGCTCCGCCACAACGGCGGCCAGGCTGTGCAACTACAGGTTCAGAAGAAAAATGGGAACTTGAAAGAATACCCGTTTCGCACAATAGCTGAAAACTCTGGCAAACACACTACAATCAGGTAATCAACGAGTCGGGAAGCACCGACATTATTCTTCAACAGCACCAGGAGCACAAACATTCCAGAAAACATGAATGAGCTGTGGTAAAATTTGTTGTTTTGAAGAGCGCGCCGCAGCGCGTAGTGTGAAGCAGTCGCCCTCCGTTTCTGGCGGCAGTCGCAACTTTGGTGTCTCCCTCTGGTGGGAAAGGGGAAAGGTTGCCTGTTCACGTGCATTTAAGGGGCGTCATGAGCTCGCCAGTCGGTCGAGTTTGCTCAGGCAATGGTCATTGGCGGTTGGATCGATCGGTTGGTCGGTCGCGCACTGAGACACAAGATGATTTGTCCGTTTGAGTGTCGGCGCATGTGAGATCGCCACATGAGTCCAGTGGGCCGTGGCGTATAGCGAGGGGTAGTGGCTTCGCGGTCGACACAAGAGCAACAGGAGTCAACCCGCGACATCAGTCTGGCCGGTGCGAGCTGCGATGCCGTGAGACGGGAGATCGGCGCACCTTCCTGCGACCGTTGAAGCGGCTGGTTCAAAATGGTTCAAATGGCTCTGAGCACTATGGGACTTAACTACTGAGGTCATCAGTCCCCTAGAACGTAGAACTACTTAAACCTAACTAACCTAAGGACATCACACATATCCATGCCCGAGGCAGGATTCGAACCTGCGACCGTAGCGGTCACGCGGTTCCAAACTGACGCGCTTAGAACCGCACGGCCACACCGGCCGGCTTGAAGCGGCTGGCAGCGGACGGTTCGGGAGAGCGATTTGGGGTGTTGCGCCAGGTCTTCTCGAGAAATTGCAGTTTTTTAGAAGTTAAGTGATTAGTGAGACGTTGTTTGATTTACTCTTGTTAAATTCTACTTGTTTTCTTGGCAAGGTCACCAACCGTTTTGCTTTGGGGTCGTCCCACCCGCGGGAAGGTGGTTGTTTATAAATTGGGTGGTCCATTTTTCCTTGTGGAATAGGGGCGCGTTAGAGCAACCTGCGGTTCGGGTTGTTCGGTAATCTCCCTATCAATCTACCGTACGTTAGTAGCTGCCTCTGTCATGTTCGTCGGATTTGGTGTGTTAACAAAGTTATTGCTTGGAGTGTAACGGCCTAATACCTGAAATATGTTTTGATCTTTAGAAACTTTGATATTATTGCCTATGATCTTGAGAGGCGGTATCTGTGTACTGTCGAGCATCCTAACTACTGTTTGGCCAACCTTGTAGAATTTTATATAAGATTGCATTTCATGGGCTTTTATTTAAATGATCATTTTAGTACATTAAGTTGCCACCCTTTCACCTTAAGACTTTTCTTAGAAGTTAAAATCAAGTTGCACCTTCGGTGGCAAGGTTAATATTTTAATTGTTAGTGTTTTGTGCCATTTCCATCCCTCCTACGGTGGGTGCATAGTTTGTGTGCTTGTGTACATTGTTAAAACTCTTAGTTTAAAGTTATCTGGTGTGTTACAGATCTGGACCTGTGCAGTCTTTCAGAGGCTGTTGTGAGCGGTCGTAACTACCGCCGTGTCAAAAGGGAGCGGGAAGGTTCTCTGCCCTAAAGCTCATACAGTCTACACTAGTTTCTTTCTGCCTCTGAATAAATTGTAACTTTTATATTTAGAGGGTGCTTTCAGATTATAATTTTAAATCTGTTTCTTTTAAAAATGCTTTAGGCACTATTAAAGTGAATAAAATTCCCATTTGTTAAAAGGAATTTAGTTATGATTTCATCAGTTACTCCCTGGCAACTACTTCCATGCTTACGTAGTGTGATTAAATGTGTTAATGTTCTTGATGAATCGCTAGTAAATAAAATAAATTCTTAAGAATATTCTTTAAAAATAAATCACGGTTCAATGAACATACACAATATCAACA
Organism: Schistocerca cancellata; assembly: GCF_023864275.1. Lineage (NCBI taxonomy): Eukaryota > Metazoa > Arthropoda > Insecta > Orthoptera > Acrididae > Schistocerca > Schistocerca cancellata. The sequence continues at coordinate 826,868,907 of NC_064627.1, read as the reverse complement.
TATTCTTCGTTGACGTAGGTATATGGCATTTTAGCCAGCGGGTGTACAAACACAGTTAATGGATGCTTCTCTGTGATACACTGTCAGTCCCTCGCACTATTTCAACCACAACACACCGTGGGCCAGTGCACCTTCAGTGGGCTAGTTTGAGGGCAGACAGATATTACAAACAAAGAGGTAACGTTAAATATGCGGCTCCCATCTTCCTGGCGCCCAAGCCTAATGGCTCGGGTCGAGGCCAGTCGTCGGCTACAGCGCCCTGAACCAAAAGGTAGTGTTAGGGTCGGTTCCCATCCCCGACTTACAGAAACTGTATCACTTGTTTCGTGTTGGTAAGAGTGTTCACCGTGCTATATCTGAATGAAGCATATTATCAAATTCCGCTGCATGAAGATTCTAAGCCATTTACAGGTTTGTGCAACAGGGTGACGATCGGTCTTGTTGCCGGTGTGGCGTCGTGTCCCGGATATTAGATTCTGTGCTAGGGAACCTAGGATTTAAAGTACTTGGATGACAGGGTGGTCTATATCGCGAGTTTTGAACAACATCTCGAACACATGAGCGAAGAATTAGGTCGTCTGAGGGAGGCTGGCTTGACTGTTAAGCCCCTTAAGGTAACGTCAGCTCGGAAAGAGATATCTTTTTTGGGGCGCATTATATCAGCGAAAGGTGTGAGCTATGGTCAATCCAGGACTGTTCTCAAGGTTACAAAGTGGGCATTAACAACCTAAGAACATTTGAATTCAAAATTGATCAATCAACTGTTCGCTGCCGCCCGATCAATTGCGAACCACATTACATGAGCAATGCTACAATCTTTTAATATGGTAAATAAATTGATGGTATAGTACTGGTTACTATCTGAGATATAATAGTAATAATAATAATAATAATAATAATAATAATAATAATAATTTGCGCCAAATAAATATTTAACGAAATGATAATATTGGCGTTAACCCCATGTTATGGACAACCTGCCGCATTCCTTTCGACATGACAACACTTGTTTGGCTTATGTTTAAATGAACAATTAAATATTTTCCCCGCCAGAAGTTAGGAGGCATGCTGTCATTTCATCCTTTCTCTGCTTCATTGACGTGACTATCTGAACCCACTGCCAGGCCTTCCCCTCACAGTGAAATCTGACGTGACTGTGTGTCACTGGAATCAAGGAATTTTACGGTTTTACATCTAGCGTCGACGAGGAACAGAAACTAGAGTTTGGGAAGACGAGAAACGAAATCTGTCATATCGTTTTTAAGGGGGGTAGGAGGTCAAACGGCCCGACTTGGAGCAGGAGAGGCACCACAGGACATTTTAATTTCCACTGTCTATACTTTTACAAGTAAATTCATAAAACTTTGTCAGCATGACCAAGAAGGATTCAGGATTCACACTCATAGTAGTGGAAGTTCAAAAACATAATAAAACAATTTTTTTACATGTGGAATTTCATCATTTTTTCACTTACTATTAGCTGCATTTGTTGCTATAGGTACACTTTTCTTTATAAGTAAGAGAGACTGTTCGATGAATTTTGCACAGCATACAAACCATACTTACAGGTGTTTGAAACTCTAGAATCTATTTAATTTATGAAAAAATGAATGAGCTGTTACGTTTTAAACTTTATGTTTAGAAAATAATCAAATTTTGTAGTTAATTATTTCAATTTTTGCCACAGTTTTTAATAGATTTCGAAAATTCTAGAGTTTCATACACCTTTAAGTATGGTTTGTATGCTGTGAAAAATTCATCAAATAATCTCTCTTACTTGTGAAGAAAAATGTGCCTATAGCAACAAATGCAGCCAACAGTAAGTGAAAAAATGATGAAATTTCATATCTAAAAAAAATTATTTTGTTATGTTTTCGCACTTCCACTGTTATGAGTGTGAATCCTGAATCCTTCCTCGTCATGCTGACAAAGTTTTAGGAATTTATTTGTAAAAGTATAGACAGTAAAAAATAAAATGTCCTATGGTGCCTCTCCTGCTCCAAGTCGGTCCGTTTGACGTCCTACCCCCCTTTAAGTACCGTCCTGGTACTTGCCTCAGACGGTTTAGGGAGACCGCCGAAACGACGAATCAAAGAGCAGGACGAGTGCCATGTAGAAAATACTTGTCCACGCTTCAGTGCTGTCTGCGACAGCTACACCGGAGAAACAATGCACACTTGCGGAGTGACGATAGCTTAGAACATGACATTTTTATGTCAAATCTACCACGAAAAAATAAGCAAAAGGCAGAGTGCTTTAGAAAATGGACACCGAATCACCTTTGAAAAAGCTTCTGTCTTTACGAAGACGAACTGTTTCTGAGGTAATGTAATAAAAGAAGAGATTGAAATTAAAATCTTTAAAAAAATGGCGATCTACAGATCAGTACACTGTGGGATCCAGGAGGTTGGAGCTGGGACGAGACGTTTGTAATTCCTTATAGGGCACTGAACTGAGCACAAGTAAAATCACAGCACACTGTACAGCTAAATACGAACCATCGACGGCTCGGCACTCTGTTTCTTTGACAAAGCCAGAGGAGAATTCAACCAAAAGCTCGTGGAATTTCAACCGCCCGTCGCAGTTAGAAACTTTTGAAGATTTAATTAATGGATACCGCGGAGAGCCCGTACATTCTTACATATTGTTGAATGTGTTCCGGAGGAATGGTATTTCCGATAATTTTTGCCCAAATCCAAGGACGTGCTGTATTAGCTACTGGCCGCTTCTCAGTATCAAAAAATACACCGTCGAAATCCCAGACATATTCAAATGGATGACTTCTCAGATAAAAGGGCAGACAGAAGAAAAAGTTAAATCTGTCAAGCAGATTCAGAAATCACATAGGTTATGTTGGTTTACACAAGTAACGCCCTGTGTGAGTCAGTGAACCTACGAAGTATAAACAGGAAAAGGGGGCGTTAAAAAACAAATGTCACTAACTGACGACGTTGTGAATCCATGTGATATTTGTACGGTATCTATTTTTTATCGTAGTGGACGGCGAGTTTTGGCGAGTGTCCTGCAGCTGATACGCACCTTTCGTTGCAGGTACTGGGCCCGCTGTTAGCCTGCTGTACCGGAGCGTCGATGCAAATCCGTGGAGACAGGGGCTGCTGCGGCTGCAACACGAAATGCAGAGAAACTAATGATGTAGTAACACACACACACACACACACACACACACACACACACACACACAGAGAGAGAGAGAGAGAGAGAGAGAGAGAGAGAGAGAGAGATTCTCATTCTAGTTGAAGAATGCGTAATATGCTCAGTATGAGAAGGCTATATTAATGAAATGAATCACGTCTTGTTGAGTGTTCATGTGACTGCTTTACAATGGTATTTCGGGACGTATGGACGTAATATTCATACCAAGGCGGTAGAAATGTTCCTTGGGGTTCAGTCGCAAAGTCGTGGTGTCTACACTGGCAATGCATTTCATCGTAGGCTGTCGACAGACATTCATACAGTCGATATACGAGTCTTCTCGTCTAGAAAAACTTGATAAAACGTTAGTTTTTTTGTGTGATTGCTTCCAATGATCACACGCGAAATGCGTCATAATCTTACTGGCTCTCAAATGGCTCTGAGTACTATGGGACTTAACATCTGAGGTCATAAGAACTCTAGAACTTAGAACTACTTAAACCTAACTAACCTAAGGACATCACACAAATGCATGCCCGCGGCAGGATTCGTACCTGCGACCGCAGCAGTCGCGCGGTTCCGGACTGAAGCGCCTAGAACCGCTCGGCCACCGCGGCCGGATAGTCTTACCGCACGATCCACATTCTACACAGGCAGAAAGTCAGATTCATTTTTCAAGTGTTTGCATGCGAAAACAAAAGACATTTACAGTTGCTGCACCTACGTCTACTTAGTCGATGACTGTCAAACTGAATTATATTCTAGGTTTGTTATTACAGAACACACACAATAATATTATCTGCAATAAAATTTGTCTGCTGTGTAGGAACAGTTGTCAAAGACGTATGAGTTTAATTTAATGTATTCTTAAGTTTTATTAATTAAACGTTTCATATCACCAGCGATATATTTAATAAAAAATTTAAAATGCTGCTGCATATTTCAGTTCTATATGCACTGATTGTTGAAGTACACTAGATTTTTTCTTTAATCATTAAATTTGTGAAGGTTATTGTTTTTTTTAAAATTGTGATTGACTGTTGATAATAAACTTCTTAAGGAAGTAAGTGTATTGTGAGACAGTTGTCAACATGAACAGTTATCTAAAGTAATGTGATTCAGTTGTGACAGTTTCATAGGCTGTTATCGGCAGTATTTCAGAAGTCACTGCACTGCAAGGTCTGATTCTCTGGTACAGTTAGTATTAAAGTACACATTAAAAAATTGGAGACTCTATCTTGTTTACGTGCAATGTGCATGTTGTTTATTTATTTCCCCCGCACACTATTGTTAAGGTGGACATAAAGAATGACGCAGAAAAGAACTGAATACACTGTCAACTATGCAATTTCAGTGAACACATAGCTAGTTAGTAATATCAAAGAAAATCTCATTAACTTCTCTTGCAGTTGACAGATCTCCATTAGATTGATTATAATATCTTGCTGGCCGTTGTGGCCGAGCGGTTCTAGACGCTTCATTCCGGAACCCCGCTGCTGCTACGGTCGCAGGTTCGAATCCTGCCTCGAGCATGGATGTCCTTAGATTAGCTAGGTTTAAGTAGTTCTAAGTCTAGAGGACTGATGACCTCAAATGTTAAGTACCATAGTGATTAGAGCCATTTGAACCATAATATCTTTCAGTTCGGCAAGGCAATATCATTTTCTATGAAGCAAGAAATAAATATAAGTTGTACTAATGCGTCCGGCACACTTGTAGTGATTTATTATAAACATTCTGTACAGCGTGGTAATTGGTCGGTTAAAAGTAGCAGTTTAATTGATATCAAATTGCAGCAGAATATTAACACAGAAGGGGGGAAAACGTATGGCAGAAGAAAAAAATAGTGTGAACATCGTTCAACAGATGGCGCTGTATGTATCAGAATACGTAAATGAAAACACGTGTCACGCGCACGACCCATTGAAGTTGGTATAAACACACCGGGTACACGGCTTTTCCTCCTTTCGCGTCTGCGACGTTCGCCATGACTGTCGGAATGCAGGATCGCGCTCTTCTTGTAAAGCTGTATTAAAAAAACAATGACTGTGCACACGTCGTTCTGCAGAAGTTCCGGACACTGAAGGGTTTGAAAAAAGACGTTGGATCGATGACAGCCGTCGATATGGAGAAAATGATTCGGAAATTCGAAAAGACGGATTCTTTTGGTGTGCAACCTGGTAGAGGGAGGAAACGAATTTATTCGACGTCGAGGAAGCAGTGGCCACAGCAATACAGGAGGAGACGAGTGGTGGTGTGCAAACGCGCAGTGCACGGAGAGCTGCTCGAACATTGGACATACCCGCGAGCACGCTGCGTAAAGTCCTACGAAACATCCTTCTTTGTATCCATTCAAAATAACCCACGTGCACGAGTTGCTTCCTGTTGACCTGCCAGCAAGAGAGACATTTGCTTTAGAATTTCTTGCACGCATAGAAGTGAACAATGATTGGCCGTGGAAGATTTTGTGGACAGATGAAGCCCACTTCCATGCGAGAAAATGGCTCTGAGCACTATGAGACTTAACTTCTGAGGTCATCAGTCCCCTAGAACTTAGAACTACTTAAACTTAACTGACCTAAGAACATCACACATCCATACCCGAAGCAGGATTCGAACCTGTGACCGTAGCGGTCGCGCGGTTCCAGACTGTAGCGCCTAGAACCGCTCGGCCACCCCGGCCGGCCTCCATCTGACAGGATATGTCAATACACAGAACTGTCGAATATGGGCAACGGAAAATCTACACGCAAATCAACCAGTACCACTTCATCCTGAAAAGGTCACCGTGTGGTGCTGGTTTACGGCATCATTTATCATAGGGCCATATTTTTCACAAGAGACAGGTGCTTACGGTCCTGTTACCTGTATCGTCACTGGTAAGCGCCATGAGTGTCTTTTGCGCAAAAACGTCATTCCAGCTCTCCAACAGTGTGGATGTGTGGATGGGATCATTTTTATGCAAGCAAGCGCACCCCCGCACATTGCAAATCCAGTTAAGCAGCTGCTGAAGCGCCATTTCGGAAATGCTAGAATTATCAGCCACCATTTCCCTACAGCCTGGCCGTCCCGATCACATGATCTTAATCCGTGTGACTTCAGGCTGTGGGGCTATATGAAAGATGTTGTGTTCAGTTTCCCGATTGCAAACTTAATTGCGTTGAAGGCACGCAAAGCGCAACACTTTCTGAACGTGACCCGGGAAACGCTTCGATCAGTTGTGGAACATGCTGTTTCTCGATTTCAACTTCTTGCAGAAAACGGTGGATAGGATATTAAACATGTTTTGCGCCAGTCACACTGAAATTAATAATCTCATATTGAACATGTTTTGCGCCAGTCATACGGAAATTAATAATCTGATTTGATTTCGATTGATGCTTTTTATGCTGTTTTTGGCCTTAGGACAATTAAAAACCGATTTTTATCATCCAATGTGACATGACCTTGCCGTGGTGGATGGGCTTACGTAACCAACAGTAGCACACCTGTACACTCACGCACACTGAGTAGTACAGTTTGTTTAACGTCAAACGTACACCTTAGGCATTGTTGTATGATTCATTTGGCATTTGTAGTCGGCCACTATTAAATTATGATGCTTACAGCGCCATGTATTGTTACATTTTGTAACTATTTATTTTTCTTCTGCCATACGTTTTTCCCCCTTCTCCGATAATATTCCTTTGCAATTTGACGTCATTCTGACCAGTGGTATTATTTCTACAGCGATTTCAAAGTTTGACTTTAATTATAATATATATATATATATATATATATATATATATATATATATATATATATATATATATATATATATATATATATATATTTGCCCCGCATCGTTCCCCTATGCTCTGTTAAAGAGTATGGGACTTCATTATCATCATCATCATCATCATCATCATATGCATTTGCACAATAAGACAGGATAAGTAACAGAAGATTCAAATACTGAGTGTTGTGGTTAGTGTATTGAAGGTCCTATGTTTTCTGAAAATCCTTTCTGAACTCTATAAGAATTATGTTGACAGAAATGTGCAATTGCTTTTGAATAGATTACCTTTTCTAGAACCTAGATTGGGAAAGTGGCAGTGAAACTCGAAGCAAGTTTTTAAATCTGTCCTGCCTCAACAGTCAGGGTCCGAAAATATACTTTTCGATAATGTGTACCTTACATATACGAGGGTTAGAACTTAAATAGTGGCAACTATTTATTCACAACCGATACAAAAGAGTTACATGTTTGCACCTGTTACTGTCCTTCAGAGTAGTCACCAGCGTTGTGTAGAACCCGTTGCTAGTGATGTGGAAGGCGTAGTATACCGTTAGCAGAGGCTGTTCTGTTGATGGTGCGAATGGAGCGGTCTACTGCCTGTCTAACAGGCAGTAGACAGTTCTGAAGCGAGTGGCACGAAGTGGTTCCTTCATATTCGGAATCAAATCAAAGTCACAAGAACTTAAGTCCGGGGAGTATGGTGGATGGTGCAATACTTCCAAGTCCCTTCGACCGAACAGAACAGCCGCAGATTGCGCTGTATGCGCCCGCGTATTGTCGTGCAAAGTGATGGGTGGGTCGCGCAAGTGTCACCGCTTCTTTCGCAAAGCTGGTCGCAGGAGATGCTCCAAAAACGAACAGTAATACGACTTAAGTCCTTGTGACATTGATTTGATCCCGAAGATGAAGGAACCACTTTGTGGCATTCGCTTCAGAACTGTTCCAGAGATTCGACAGGCAGTAGACCGCTCCATTCACACTATCAACAGAACAGGCTCTGATAACGGTATACTACGCCTTCCAAATCACTGGCAACGGGTTCTACACAACGCTGGTAACTACTTTGAAGGACAGTAACAGGTGGAAACATGTAATTCTTTTGTATCGGTTGTGAATAAATAGTTGCCATTTTTTAAGTTCCTACCGTCGTATAAAGATTACAATTCCTATACAGAAAGAACAGATTTCTAGTCGTGTATTTGAAATGCCACAACCCCATACCCATTTCAGCTTTTCAGCAGATTAATTATCTTAGTAATTTCTTTGGAATGAGATTGTATACCTAAAATTTGACTGTGTGTATGTGGCATGGCTTTCTCCAAGTATTCCACAGCTTAATACCGAATATGACGTACAAATTAAAAACGCAGGATGTGTGTAATGTCATGTGTACCGTAAGTCTGAAATCCTATATGGATTCCCCACCACCCTACGTGAGCTGGAACGACACTGATGTGTGGTTCAACAAGGTATTATTGCTTGCCAAATAGTGTGGTGCTCATCTGTTAATAAGATTTTAAGCCTGGGACGACGCAGATATAGTCTACTAGCTGCATACGTTAGCCGAAAACGTTCGAGGATAGTGCTGTTGTCGCCCGGTAAATTTGAGTACGGTGTGAGAAACACACATGAGCACGCATAGATGACAACGGTGACTCGTCGTGGCATGGACTCCACGACACACTGGATGCGTTGGGAAGGTATTGTGATGTACGACCACTCAGTGCATGCCTGCAGCTCATGGAGGATGGACAGAGCCTTGTCCACGGCGGGAACGTATCTGCACATACCTGTACGTCTACACTCCGCCAGCCACCCTACGGTGTGTAGTGAGGATACCTTTGTTTCCACTATCTTTTCCTCTCTTCCCCGTTCTACTTCCGAATGGTGCATGGGACGAATGACGGTAAACCTCTATTTTAGCTCAAATTCCTTCGTGTTGTAGAATGCCTCCACGTGACGTCCCACATAGGATCAATGCCATGTAGTTGAAGGGAACTAGGTGGCCAAAAAAGCAATATCGGATGTTCCTCAAAACATGCTAGGGCCTGCAACAATTTGGGAACGCTGGATCGTGCATTCTCTTGCTGAATGTACTTGACGACTGTAAGATGCTCTAGGCGAAAGCATAAATTACGAATGCACTTGACTGAACGGCAAAACATTGTCTCCTACGTCGAGAGACGAAGACAGACCTGTCAGGGAGCTTACCTCACATTCTGTAAGCATTCTCCCACACGGGAATACCGCCACCATTTGGGTGAGCACTGCACTGTCAGTAAGTTGGGTTCATCGGTTTTAGAGGCACAGGTATCCTTCCATTGGTGTGCACCAAAGCGATTTGTCAGTCCAAACAATCTCTTTTCATACTCTGCGCCGCAAATAAATTACTTGATGCGGCTGGGAAAAATTATGACAAGTTCCTTGGCTAATGCAGGGGTCAGAGAAGCAGGTCAAAACAGATTGCTAGACACGAGTTACTGCAGAACTACCTGCTGATGAAGCGAGCATGGCTGCCGAACGTCTGGGTGATTACCTCATATCGCCAAGTGGAGGGGCCAAGAGCGCAAATAATTTCGATGCAGCAGAAACGCAAATATACCATGGTCTAGATGACCTGGTTACTTCACACCAGAGCCGCAGACTTGCTGTGGCCTACATGACCACACCCAATGTAGTAGCAAAATGAGTGTTTACCAAGACAGTACAAACAACCCCCATGTTTAGTCAAAGAAATTCCAGTCAGGCAGCTACTGTCAGCAAGGGGTAGTCTACGCCAGTCTTCGGATAGACTTGGTTCTATTAGCAGCCACCAAGAGACTTGGCCTTCACTTTGGGCCTACTGGTGGCTCTAAGTCCAATGCCACGGACGTAGCACCTTCCAGCTAGTGGGCCACCTCTGGGAATACTTCCAGCTGTTACTAGGCTTCTGCTATGGAGGGCAGCTGATGAAGACCGAGAAGGTGCAGCCATCCAAACACCTATGCTTCTGCATGCATACTTTCGCTGTACACCTCTCGTCACGAGATCGGATACTCCTGCTGAGGGCTGTCTTCTTCTACTAGGACCATGGCGGTGTTCCGCAAATTTCGGTGCATCCTGCTCTGAGCTGCAAAACAACTGCATTCAGACTGCACATTGCACATTCACTGCCCCCCCTCCCCTCCCGAGATCGACCGAGTCAGTGTTTCAGCTGAGCCGCTGGCGGCAAAACAGGCCGCGGGCTGCCTGCTGCACGAGCGCCTCCCCCACTAGCTGTCTTCACCCAGGAGGGCGTTGCCACTGCAGACCGTCACTAATAGTGTTGTAGTTTATTTTTAACTAAAATGTATGACAACTAATGATGTTTCTTTGAACAACAGTCGATCGTCATCCTGCCGACAGCCCACTGCCTTATCTTTACCTCTGTGAAGGTAATACATCCAGGGCCAGTTTTGCTCATACAAAAGTGGCGATCACCCACGCCAGTCTTTGTGCACTGTGACGTTTTGTGAGCCGAGATAAGCCTAATGCATAATGACTTCTACAGTACATCCCATACTGCAAATATGTTCGGAAAATTGGTATGGTTGTTCATCTGTGCTTGTAACCCAGCATTAAATTGTTGCATGATTTGCTACATTGGTCTTCTTCCACTAATACAATCAACTATGTTGTTGCCCGAAGCAGAAGGCTCCGATAGTTCACTGCACAACAAAATTAAAGGATCATTGTTCTGAAAGCTCGTAATTGTCTCCCATCGCTTTACATAAATTTGAAATTTGGTGCAAAGGTGCCTTGACTTTTGTCTGTAATGGTACTTAAGTGTGGAACCCTGCGAAGTCACCCTCAGGCTCGGACACGCTTCATACAGCAAAATTCGACACACGCGAGAAAAAGGCAAGAACTCAGAAGTTCTTATGAGATGTAAGGTCGATTAATTATGTTACATTGACACCGAATTTCACCACAAATATGCTCAATAGCAGTGTAGACGTGCCACACGATGGCAAGGTCGTCACGCACTTTCGCACCCATATTTCACCCCCCCCCCTTTTTTTTTTTTTTTTTTTTTGACGCCTGTGCGATGGAGGTCACAATCGCGACGCCAAGCGTTGAAATCACGCGGTTGTCTTTTAGCTGGCCGAGGAAAAGATTTCATACTCACCGCCTCTGCGATTCGACACGAAATGGCCTTATGGGTTGGCATAAAGAGCGTCAATGAACCACCTCTTCACTCGGGGCGCAAATATACCACACATTTTGCAGTCTAAAGCGACAGTACGCAGTGTGATAAGCGACAGGGCGATGTTCTTGACAAGCTTTGACACTGCTGACACCCCCAGATGGTTGAAACGTACTCTAAGGACATCATGGACCAGCAAACCTTATCGACAAACTGCATATTCGCTTCTGTATCTCTTTGACTGACGTTCGTTTGACGATTTTTCTGACGCTTCGCCAGCACAAATGGCTGGCATTGACAAAGTTTCTCCAACCATTGCTGGTGGTGGACTGGAGTCGAGCTCGCTGCCACAGATTACTTATACCTGGCACATCAACATCCAAGGGCTTTTCTGTGGTCATTTCCGGTGCCGTTCTCCTCTTGCTACCTGAAAAGGTAGTTCGCTGCAGCACGGGAACCCAGGATCACGGAGGTCATCATTGCTAATACCGAAGCCGCGACTCAGACCGTTCCTTGTGAAAGAGCTGAGAATTACGCACTGGAAGAGGTGGGATACTGCGCCAAGGAAAACCACCAGCTTGCAATCTGAAGAAAGAAAAGGTACAAGCTAACAATAGTCTTAACGCCGACAAGAATATATGGGTACTGCCTGCCGATAAGGGTAATGCAACTGTCGTAATGAGGACCGAAGATTATATCCGGGACCTATTAGATCCGACGACGTGCCTAACACCAAGCGCATATCCGATGCAGCGGATCACACGGAATACGATTAGGTTAATCAGGGCGTCATCTCTCTCGTCGGACATACAAAGGAACCTGCGCAACACAGCACCAGTACCACCTCGGTTGTATGAATTACCAAAGATCTATAAGAATAATGTTCCATTAAGACTGATTGTTTGCGCTCCAGGCTCACCGACGTATATCCTGGCAAAACACTCTGATCCAGCCGCACGTGGGAAAGATTGATACATGCATAAAGGACTCAGCACATTTCACTGAAAAACTGTAGAAACTAAAACTTAGGCCAACGACTTCCTGGTAAGCTCTGATGTTGTTTCTTTGTTCACCACAGAGCCATTAAGTGACTCTCTAAAGCACATCGGCTCCATTTCCCGCAAGACTTCAGCAAGATCTTTCATAAATGTCTCACCGCAGGCTATTTCACTTGGAATGACAACTTCTACGAACAGCTGGAAAACGTCGCCATGGGTAGTCTTCTTAGTCCAGTGGTGGCCGACTTGTTCATGGGACATTCCAAACCATAGGCAATGGGCTTGACACCTCGTAAAGGTGTTGTACAGGTAAGTCGACGATACCTTTATTGTATGGTGCCACGGTGAGAAACAGCTCGGTGACTTCCTAAGACACTTGAACAGCCACCATGCCAACATAAAATTTACCACCGAAGTAGAAAAGGACAGACGGTTACGCTTTCTAGATTTGCTGGTGACAACGGATGGTGAAAACCTGGGACACAGCGTGTATCCAAAACCAACACATACGGACCAATAGCCGCACAAACTGGCAAGTCACCACCCCAGCCAGGAATTTTGTTAACAAGTGGCAAAGAAAGATCACAAATAATTTTGTAAACCCCACTGAACATGATCTCACCAGTTTGGAGCGCAGTTTGACCGCAATTCTTGCTCTGGTGTACAGGCTGAAACCACTAGGGATCGTTCAAAAACCATTTGACGAAATTTGAACGCCATCAGTAGCAGCAGAGAGTGCTCATGCTTTTTCAGCCCTGTTTCGCACTCTCCTGTGGCGTGATCACAGACAGGTGCGACATTGTCACGTATGTGAATAAAACGGCTGAGGTTTCTTCTAAGACCCCCAGTTCGGCCTTTATTAAGCACTTCAAAAATGTAGCTGAACACAGGCGAGCCGTGACGAAGTACTAAGCGCTTGCAGACAGGCAATGCCTTTGACACCCTACCCACTCCGGTTGGCCTACGAACAAGCGCAGGGGCAGCAACGTAGCCTATCTGCAGGCCCCCAGGACTCTCGTCAAATATTCTTCCTGTACAGATACATTTTAAGGTGCTCAACAAAAGTGGGTGGGTGGAACCGTAGATGTTGCAGAACTGGATGGTCTTACAGAGACTTCACCATTTTAATCACGCATGCATCAATGTCGCACCCCTTTGTGATCAGAATCATGTGGGGCATCAATCACGAAATGTGTTGGAATCTATGCCTCAGGGGAAGGGGTGGTTTCATCGCTGCCTTTTATGCCACCCACTCAGGCCTTTCCTTGTCGATTCTGGATGCGTTATGTTTGAAATGTTTTCCTTGGAGATCCATAAGATAACCAGCGGCTTTCAACACAGCACGTCGCAGTTCGTTTCTCCATCGCTTATGTATCAGAAGAAAGGGCGATAGGTAGGTGAGAGTGTTAGTGGCGACCTTCCCACCTTGTGACAGGTGAGCGGTGGCAATGGCATAATTGTGGAGAAATTCGGTGCCGATGTGACATCACTAATCCACCTTACACCTCACATGAACTTCTGACCTCTGGCATTTTTCTAGCATGTGTCGACACCTTGCCGTTTGAAGCGTCGCGGAACACAAGGGCGGTGTCGCAGAGCGCCACGCTTTTGCAACATTATAGAGTAAGGCTGTAGGCACCTTTGAACCAAATTTCAAATTTATGCTTTTCAGCGAGAGACAATAAGGGATTTCCAAAATGTGAACCATTAATCGTACTGCACAGATTACGTTATTGCAGAACCACACCCTTGAGACAAGAACACGTGAAAAACATAGTTTCTGCACGCCCTCGGTAACGTTGTAGTCGATGCGTCGTGCAGACACCATCTGGCCTACTAATACCTGCGGAACTGCGGGATATCACCCTTTCTCACGGTTCAGTGGACTTAAAATTTGATTGCGGTAACTCTAAACGTTGTAAAATAGTTCATTTAGCCTCACTTCTGGTTATGCTTTAGGGTACGCTACGTAATGTCTCTCCACTGCTGCCAGTCTATCAGCTGAAAAGGACTTATGGGGTCTGGTAGCTTTTAATCGCTGCACAAGGCTCCCAGCCGGGCAAGTGAGTGTGCTGGAATGCGCGAACTTTGTGTAGAACAGCCGTGCCGCCTGTTTGGAACTCTTCCGTATTGGAGTCAGTTGACGGACTCTCGGAAAGTCGACAGAACGCGAGTCTAAAAGTAGATACAGTGCGAGACAAAGTGCTCCGGTTTGAAGGCCCTGTCAGCTTTCTGCGTCGCGTTCCGTCAAACCACTGCGGCACACACTAAGAATGGGCGCCGAAGTGTGAGCTACCACTTGACTTCGAAATATGGTGGCAGCTTAGTGTGCACATTCAGGAAAAAGTAGAATTCCCGAAGTCAACTGGCCGGGAGAAAGTATGACAGTATGGAGCGTCTTATCAATACGATGCCTGACGCTATCTCTAAATGAATTTTAAAGGAGTATATACAGGAAGTCTAAGCACATATCCCTCGATAGTATGCAATACGCCATAACACGTCCGAAATGAATAACCGAATTTTTTTTATTTTTTTTTTCAACTGTACGTTATCTGATAAAAGTATCTGGGTTACCGTACGCAATGCGAAATTGATCACTTGATTTCATGAGGGAATGAGCCGCCAGTGTAAAAGGAAGTGGTGAGTGTTGTGTTGCCAGTAGAGGAGCAATAAAAGCGAGTAGGTGGGTCAGAAGAGCTCAGTGAATTTGAACGAGGACAAGTTGTTTGATGTCACCTGGTCCGTAAGGGACTTTTCAACCCCTGTAAAGCCGCCCTCGTTGACTGTTGGCGATGTGACTGTGACAGGGACGCTATGGAGCAGCCAAACGAAACCCAGGTAGCCCCTTGTGCTGACGTTCCCAGACCGTCGAGTATTGCGGAAGCTGCTTGCAAAAAATAGCATGAAATCAATGGAAGGAATCACTCTTGAGATTGAAAGTGCTACCGGAATTCCAGACAGCACATTTCATGTGGGCGAGTAATTAAAAAGAATGGAGTGCAGTGGTGGAAGAGCTCGTCATAAGGCATGCATTTATCCAGTTAATAAGAAGCGACACTTGAGGTGGTGTGAAGAGCGACGCTATTGGACAGTTGATGACTCGAAACAAGTTTGGAGTGATGAATGAAGCTATACCCTGTGTCAGTCCCATGGAAATGTTTAGATTTGGCGTGGCGAATACCTGGAGAACATCACCTGCTGCCATGTGTAGTGCCCACAGTGAAGTATGGAAGAGTTGGTGCTACTGAAGGGGGTGCTTTATTGTGACAAGGGAAAGGTACCCTCCATGTGCTTAAGAAAATTCTATTTACGGAAAGTTGTGAACACATTTAACACTATTGTGTATCGCGTAGAATAGAGGAATATTTCGGAGGCGATGACTCTATCGGCATGACATGGCATCGTGTCGTCTGTGCGACAGTGGTTAGTTGGCAATAACATTCCTGAAATGGACTAGGCTGCCTATAGTTACGATCTGAACACAATGGTAGACCTTACAAAGGAGTTAGAACACCGACTACACTCAAGGCCCCAGTGTCCAACAACACTACCTTCTCAGATTTCGGCTCTTGAGGAAGAATGGGCTGCCATTCCTGGACGGACATCCAGACACAGCACTGAAAGTGTCCTCAGCAGAGTTAAAGCCGTCATGAGGCTGAAGTGTGGTACGCATATTATTGTTCACTAGTAGGTGTCCGGATACTTTTGATAAGATAGCGTATCTACGTTCTCATTTTTCACAGTAACTATTTACTATTATATTTATATTTATATTACAGCGTTGAAATTTAAGAAAAATGTTATATAGCGTGATATATTGCCCGTTATACGATCGACATTAACAATCACGAATTTATTCATGGAGCCTTTCGCAGCGGCGTGTATGAATAAAATCTTTTCGGTTTTCAAGCCGGGACAGTTCCAATAAAATTCTCGAGCTTTCGATGGCCATTTCCGCCATCGTCGTCAGGAGTGAAACCACTGGCTGCGGCCCTGGCACGGTTTTCCCCTTACATACCCACTATTGCGACCTCTGGCACCAATCAGAGAAGGCCGTAACGACACATGCGTGGAAGCTGATTGGGCAGCTCACAGCAGCTCAGGCTCTCACGGGACCAAGTGTCGTTAGGTGGCACGAGGGGCCGGTCACGCGCGGGGCCAACGAAATAGAAGGGCCCTGCAACGAACTTGTGGCGTCACACTGGTCGATTTGTCCGCCACATTCGCGAACGCTCTGCTACTTGCTTGACCCATGGGAAATCAATATTTCATTGAAAAGGTAACCACTAAACCTTCATTTTGTGGTGTGTTGTCGAGAACTTGCAAGCATTTAAATACACAGCCAAGAATTATCAAACTCGTTTGAAATAGTTACTCGATCCCTGGCAGAGACTGCTGCTGGCACTCGTCAGACCTGTGGTGTCACGTGCTGTGACGTACGCACCGCGGGTTGTCTTTCTCGTGGGCCTCGGTCCCTTGGCGGACCGGAGCTGCTATGAGCTGCCCAATCAGCTTCCACGCATGTGTCGTTTAGCCTTCTCTGGTTGGCGCCAGAGGCCGCAGTAATGGCTATATAAGCGGAAAACTGAGTCAGTCCCAGCAGTCAGTGGTTTTATTCCTGACGATGATGGCGAAGGTGGTCATCGAAAGGTCGAGAGTTTTATTCGAACTGACGTGGCCTAGAAACCGAAAAAAATTCATTCAATCATGAATGTGCATTGTGAGTCACCCACCTCTGAGGTGCCGCAAGAGGAGCAGCACAGTGTCCTATTGAATCTGACTACGCGCCCTACAGCGTGTTGCGGGCCGTACCTGGGTGGCATCGGAGAGGTCGAGCTCCTCGTCGAGCGCGTCGGTGTCCATGGAGGAGCGCTGCTGGTGCTGCAGCAGCAGCAGGTGCTTCCGCCGGGAAGACGGCGTCATCGCCAAGCTGCCGGGGCTGCCCGGCGCCGCCCCACACTCTGTGTCGAGGCCGAGACCGCCGCCCTCACCCGCTTGCAGTACCTGCAAACATCGAGCGCCACACTATGTTACGTATTTTTGCTTCTGCTGTGTGCTACGTTGAGCTCTGGTCGTCAAAGCACCACATAGGTACCCAAATCATAAATACTGATGCTAGAATCACGCTGTGAACAGAGGTCCGATCATATGCAATGGGTTCTCAGATACGTGAGTGGCTTGAATACGTTTTAAATGATACAACTCAGAGCCTTATCCTGCACGGCGAGTGTTCACCGGATACGAGGGTATCGTTTGAAATGCCCCACAGAAGTGTGATAGGTCCGCTATTGTTCTCTATATAGATAAACCATTTAACCTCACTCTTTGACGCTTTGCTGATGGCGCTATAGTGTACTGGGAAGTGAGTGGCTGTAGGAGGATACAGAATGATGGTTCTAATTTTTATTTGGTGTGATGAATGGCACTTTGCTCTAAATGTGGGAATTGTAAGTTAAAGCGGATTAGTAGGAAAAACAACCCTGTCCATGTAACGATCGAATATAGCACTACTATGGTGTTGCTTGACGCAGCACGTTAATTAATAATCTAGTCCTAAAGTTGCAGAGCTATGTGAAACGTAATGAATTTGACCCCAACACCAATGATAAAATTTTAGGTAAAAAGATGAAGAAGCAAGCCAGGTCCCTACTGTCCCCAATAAGAAACACAGACAACCTGGAAAAGAAATGGTGAGGATTACCTTTTATAGGGAAAACAGTAAGTAGCATAAGTATCATCTTGAAGGCAAAGGGTTTATCTGTGTTTTTCCCTGACCCTCAGAGAATAGGTAGTTTCTTTTTCAATGCAAAAGACAAACAACCAGCTATCATAACATCTGCATCTACATCCATACTCCGCAAGCCACCTGACAGTGTGTGGCGGAGGATACCTTGAGTACCTCTATCGGTTCTCCCTTCTATTCCAGTCTCGTATTGTTCGTGGAAAGAAGGATTGTCGGTATGCCTCTGTCTGGGCTCTAATCTCTCTGATTTTATCCTCATGGTCTCTTCGCGACATATACGTAGAAGGGAGCATTATACTGCTTGACTCTTCGGTGAAGGTATGTTCTCGAAACTTTGACAAAAGCCCGTACCGAGCTACTGAGCGTCTCTCCTGCAGAGTCTTCCACTGGAGTTCATCTATCATCTCCGTAACGCTTTCGCGATTACTAAATGATCCTGTAACGAAGCGCGCTGCTCTCCGTTGGATCTTCTCTATATCTTCTATCAACCCTATCTGGTACGGATCCCACACTGCTGAGCAGTATTCAAGCAGTGGGCGAACAAGCGTACTGTAACCTACTTCCTTTGTTTTCGGATTGCATTTCCTTAGGATTCTTCCAATGAATCTCAGTCTGGCATCTGCCCTACCGACGATCAACATTATATGATCATTCCATTTTAAATCACTCCTAATGCGTACTCCCAGATAATTTATGGTAGTAATTGCTTCCAGTTGCTGACCTGCTATTTTGTAGCTAAATGATAAAGGATCTATCTTTCTGTGTATTCGCGGCACATTACACTTGTCTACATTGAGATTCAATTGCCATTCCCTGCACCATGTGTCAATTCGCTGCAGATCCTCCTGCATTTCAGTACAATTTTCCATTGTTACAACCTCTCGATACACCACAGCATCATCTGCAAAAAGCCTCAGTGAACTTCCGATGTCATCCACCAGGTCATTTACGTATATTGTGAATAGCAACGGTCCTATGACACTCCCCTGCGGCACACCTGAAATCACTCTTACTTCGGAAGACTTCTCTCCATTGAGAATGACATGCTGCTTCCTGTTATCTAGGAACTCCTCAATCCAATCACACAATTGGTCTGATAGTCCATATGCTCTTACTTTGTTCATTAAACGACTGTGGGGAACTGTATCGAACGCCTTGCGGAAGTCAAGAAACACGGCATCTACCTGTGAACCCGTGTCTATGGCCCTCTGAGTCTCGTGGACGAATAGCGCGAGCTGGGTTTCACATGGACGTCTTTTTCGAAACCCATGCTGATTCTTACAGAGTAGATTTCTAGTCTTCAGAAAAGTCATTATACTCGAACACAATACGTGTTCCAAAATTCTACAACTGATCGACGTTAGAGATATAGGTCTATAGTTCTGCACATCTGTTCGACGTCCCTTCTTGAAAACGGGGATAACCTGTGCCCTTTTCCAATCCTTTGGAACGCTACGCTCTTCTAGAGACCTACGGTACACCACTGCAAGAAGGGGGGCAAGTTCCTTGGCGTACTCTGTGTAAAATTGAACTGGTATCCCATCAGGTCCAGAGGCCTTTCCTCTTTTGAGCGATTTTAATTGTTTCTCTATCCCTCTGTCGTCTATTTCGATATCTACCATTTTGTCATCTGTGCGACAATCTAGAGAAGGAAAATGTGGGCTTTATAAAATCACGTGCTGTGAGTGTCAGTCTTGCTACATTGGACAGACGGGGAGGTAAGTCTGCACCAGGCTTAAAGAACACCACAGAAGCTGGAGATTGAAGAAGCCTGATTCAGCTTTTGCAGAACATTGCCTGAACAATAATCACAAATACAAAATAGATGTGCAAGTCCTACATGTAGAGGAAAAGGGGGACAAACTCAACCAACTAGAAATTTTAGAAATTAAAAGGCAAATGTGCATATCCCCACACCTATTATTAAATGAGCAAACCCAATTCAATTATTCATCTCTTTTATATGAGATCATAACCCCAGGATAGAAGCAAAACTTTCGGCCCCAGTCCATCGTTGTTAAAAAGCTCTTGGTGATGCATAACTTTAGTCCGGTCATTGTAGTGTACTTGCTGAATGTGTAATAATGTATGTAATTTATTTAAAAATGGTCATTGACGTAATTGTACATTAAGCTACGGATCGATGCCCTAAGAAGATGATTATCTTTGCCTTGTCATCATGTTTATTTGTGCATTGTCATCTTTGGAAATCAGTAATGTACTTGAAAATAGGCTTATAACCCGAAACCTAGGTTTTGCAATAACATCGATGATACAATTGTGAAACAAGGCCAAAAACACTGTTTATTTAATAAATTTACAATGTTTCACCAAGAACCCACGGATGACTAAATTAAAATGGAATCCAGCACGTCAGGTTGGTAGTAGGGAAGGCGAATGCTTGACTGCGTTTTATTGGAAGTACGGGACACACAAAAAAGAACCATCGGATTTGGCACGTCTATATGTCTGAAACTAAGAATCATATGCAATGAATTTTGTGTTTTGCTGGACAGGAAACTCAAAAGCTTTTTTTCATACTTTTTCATAGGTGTTCAACATGCCCCCCTTGAGATGCACGGTATATGTCAATGCGGTATTCAAATTGTTCCCACACTGCAGCGAGCATGTCTTGAGTTAAAGCTTCCACAGTTGCTGTTATGCGATGACTCAATTCGTTCATTGTTGTTGGTAACGGAGGCACATAAACAGAGACTTTTATAAACCCACACAAGAAGTAATTACATACAGTCAGGTCGGGTGACCTTGGAGGCTAGTAATGTAAAGCTGAATCATTTGGTCCAGTGCCACCGATCCATGCGTTCGACGTCTGTGTCAGACACTCGAGGACGCCCCCCGGCGATTTGCCTTTACACAAACAACTTGTTTCTCGGAATTGGTAATGCTATCGTTTAATGCTCTGTGCTGTAGCAGGATCTACGTCATGCCTAGTACGAAATTCACCTAATCAGTTATTATTGACCGTCACTGTGCAAAACTTAGAACACAAAACGCTTTCTGAGGGTGTATCTGTGTTAGCTTGAGTGACTAATCTGGGTGGGTAAATGCAGAGGACGCCTCCTTAAATGTTACCGGCGTCAAGTTTGAATACAAAACCGCCACAGCGAGCTAGCGAACAGACTCCATTTTTATTACAACTGAAATGGGCGCACACTGCTGCTACAATGGGAACCATGTAAAACTCGAGAGTTTGCTCTGTCCAATAGTATGTTGATCAAGCACATATCTCAAATAACATAATAATTATGATTTTTTAAAAATCGGACGATTCTTTTTGATAAACGCTGTATTTTGGGAGAGTGTAGCTCATAGGAGACGGCGTAAAGAACACTTGTGTGATATATTCCTTGATCTCTGGAGGAGTGTTTACGATCCGTAGCTGGAACACATGGAAGCAATTCAGTGGCGTGCTCTTAGATATGTTACTGGTAGTTTCGATCAACACATGAGTATTAGGGAAATTCTTCTCAGTTTAAATATGAATCCCTGGAGGGAAGTAGACGTTCTTTCTGCGAAACAGTACTGAGAAAGTTTATACAATCGACATTTTAGACAATCGCCAGAGTGGTCCTACTGCCACCAACATAGATCTCACGTAAGGACCGCGAAGACAAGATAAGAGGAACGAGGCCTCGTGCAAAACACATGCATCTAGACAGTCGATTTTCCGTCGCTCCATTCGCAAATGGAAAGAACAGGAAAGGGTGTGACTAACAGTGGCACGACGTACCCTCCGCCATGCATAGTGTGGAGGCTTGCGGGGTACGTAGGCAGATGTAGCGCTTTACGCCAAAGTCAAAGAGCTCTTGGATTCCAAATGCCCCCAGCAGCGGAGTGCTAATTCATATTTTCTAACCTGCGTCCTATAATCTGCTATTTTCCTTTGACACTGCTCGCTATGCAGTATAAATCAGTCTTTTCATTACATCTAATACCGAATGATCTGAGAGTGTATCTGTGTTAGCTTGAGTGAGTAATCTGGGTGGGTAAATGCAGAGGACGCCTCCTTAAATGTTACCGGCGTCAAGTTTGAATACAAAACCGCCACAGCGAGCTAGCGAACAGCTACAATCAGTTAGCAGACGTAAACAGTAAAGTTATCTGAGGAGGAGCAGTCACTTATGATCAATGGAGGCTAACTGACGTATCTTGTTACCAATGTTGTCTCAGAAGCAAAATAAAACTGTAGTAAGGCTAAACAGCCTGGGAAGTGGATAGAGGAGAGGGACGCCATCCAATAAATGGCCGTCACTGATCCTGCTGTACTCAGGTACGGGTTCTTTTCCTTGGGGCACGTGAAATGAACGCTCGGACTTGTGTACCGTAGAAGTATTGTAGGTATCGGCGTCAGAATTGCATTATATTAATTTCTTTTCGAGGCATGGTTACGAAACTTATTTATTTACTTGACATGATCAGCTCAGGAAGTTCAGGCTTTCTCTTACTCATCGGAGAAGGGTTTCACACACTCAATACTTCTATTACATCACAGATAGATAATAAATAATGATAATTTTAATATGACAAACAGTATTAATAGACTGGTGGGAAAAACTCGAGGATGAAAGTAACTGTTTCGAATGAGTCACAGCCAAGTAACATACCTCGAAGAAACTTGGACCATACACAGCAAGAACAGTACAGAATAGTACAGAAGGTAACTGAAAGAAATACACGACAAAACGAACAGAAATCACACTTTTATTCAAAGACAGTAGTTACACTTAAATCACCAGGATTCATGATTCTCTCCTGGACATTACAAATGGCAGCACACAGTACTAATACGTACTGTGATCACCACCGACGGTAATGCCAGTTGTGCAAAGTACTCCCGTGTTGTTCACAAGGTTAGTGAGGAGTCCTTATGGTAGGGCGTTCACTTTCTCCACTAGCTCGGTTGACAACTGCTTGGGGATCGTTCGTGCAACACTCCTTCCCAACGCATTCCTCACGAGGTCGATGGGATTTAAGTCGGGGAAACGGCAGGCCAATCCATTTGCCGAATGTACTCTCGTTCCAAGAGTTCGTCCATCAGCGCTGTTCCAAGTGGTCGCGCACTGTCATTCATAAAAATGAAATCAGGACCGAATGCATCTCTCAAAAGATGCA
This sequence comes from Schistocerca cancellata, assembly GCF_023864275.1. Classification (NCBI taxonomy): domain Eukaryota; kingdom Metazoa; phylum Arthropoda; class Insecta; order Orthoptera; family Acrididae; genus Schistocerca; species Schistocerca cancellata. The sequence continues at coordinate 826,845,934 of NC_064627.1, read as the reverse complement.
CGTGGTGAAGGAGTGCAGCGTCACAAGTACGTGGTCATGTGAATGTACCGTGTTTAAAGATTTAGAGGTCACTACGTCCATCTAACATTACACCTGAACCACAAAATTCCGAATTTCGATAACTTCGGTGAGTGCATTACGTTTTCAAATGGTTCAAATGGCTCTAAGCACTATGGCACTTAACATCTGAGGCCATCAGTCTCATAGACTTAAAACTACTTAAACCTAACTAACCTAAGGACATCACACACATCCATGCCCGAGGCAGGATTCGAACCTGCGAACGTAGCAGCAGCGCGGTTCCGGACTGAAGCTCCTAGAACCGCTCGGCCACCGCGGCCGGCGTATTACGTTTTCCCGCCTCTCATCATATGAAGATACGTCCACCATTGTCGAACATAATCGTGGTCCAGTTATTAGTGTGGGGTGCACAACATTTCATGGCCGCAGTGACTAAAAATCTTTGAACACGGTACACACACTGGTCAATGTAATTATGACTTACGTACTCCTTCGCCACTTGCGTCTTTTCAGGGGTGCATTCGGCCCTGCCTTCATTTTTGGGTTCCGCGCCTCAGTCTGTAAAAGCTTACAGGAGCGCCTTGTTGTCCGTCCGTCCGTCCGTCTATCTGTCTGTTCGACTACTGAAAACCCTTTTTCTCAGGAAAGGGTGGACGTATCGATTTCTGATTTGTGTTACATATTAAGATCCTTTGGCAGTGCAAACATTTTAAGCTTCCATATCAATTTAGTCAAAAGACACGACCATTTATCTCAGACATTTAGATACTCGAAAACCCACTCACCAAAACCTATATGGTACTTCGCGTTGACCTAGAATCACGAAATTTTCAAAAGGAAAAAATCTAAATCTTGTTAACTTGTAATCAAATCACATGGAAAGATTTTTCATCATTTTTATCCATGTGTCAGTTCCTCTGTTAAGACCCAGTTTTCTCTGTAACAGGTTGATCTGTCAAATTAAAATCTGTGTCACAATCAAAGGCCTATGATCCATTGCCGGTGTGAAACATTTAAACTTCTATGTCAATTCAGTCAAAAGATTCCGCCATTTATGTCACATATTTTGAAGCTCGCAAATCCACTCATCAAAACCTACAGGGTACCTTCCATTGATCTGGGATCATGAAATTCGTCAAGAATCAAGGTTTGACAGTACAGGCAAAGGAAAAAAAAAATCACAAAATTCTTAATTTGTAATTATATAACACGAATAAATACTTTTTTGGTCACTTTTTATCCGTCTGTCTATTTGTCTGTCCGTCTGTTAAGATCGCTTTTTCTCATGAGCAGGTTGGCGTATCAAATTCAAATTTATGTCATGTACTAAGGTCCATGGTATCTTGGAGGTGTATAAAATTTAAGCCCTAAGTTAATGCAATCACCAACGGCCTTCCCACAGTGGTGAAACCGGTTCCAATCAGCTCACCAAAGTTAAGCGCTGTCGGGCTAGGCTAGCGCTTAGATGGATGACCCTCCTGGTCCGCCGAGCTAAGTCAGTAAGCGGGGTGTTCTCAGCTCTTGTGAGGCCAAACGAGGAGCTTCTTGACTGAGAAATAGCAGTTCTGGTTTCGAAAGCTGATGACGGTTGGGAGAACAGTGTGCTGTCCACATGCCCCTCCATGTGCGCATTCAGTAGGGCCTAACGGTTGAGGATGAAACGGCAGTCGGTCGGTACCGTGGAGCCTTCCGAGACCTGTTCAGACGGAGTTTATCTCAATGCAATCAAAAGATCTGGCCATTTATGTTACATGTTTTGATACTCGCGAACTCACTGTTCAAAACCTATAAGGTACTTCTCGTTGATGTATAATCATCAAATTTCGCAAGAAGCAAGGTTTCACAGTACAAGTAAAGTAAAAAAAAATATATGAAAATTGTTAGACTGTAATTATACCAAAACAATATCCTTTTGCCATTAGAAGATACATTGCATTCACCATCCGTCAGAACAATAATAATAGACGAATATTACTGCACGTAAACGTAAAATGTAAGTTGTAGTTATGCTTTAGTAACTAAACAAACTATTTTTAACATTTTCTATATCTGTATGTATAAACTGATGCACCCTGCTCGCTTCTTTTCGTATGTCCGTGCTAGCCTGGGAACTACTGTAGAGGTTTTGATACGGTACTGGAATTCCTGGGACCGATATCTTGCTGGTAACCATATCGGAAACTGATAAAAATGGTTTAGATTCTCGATTCTCAATATAGATGAACGACATATATGTACATGATTCAATTTGTACAGAATCCTCAGTGCGCAAGTCCTATTCGTGCTTCGCCAATGTTTATACATGACAACCCGCAAACTGTTCGAACGGCCCAAGTGGTGGGGCTCTTGCAGCGAGAGGATGTTCGGTAATTTCCGAGAATGATTGTCTATCGAAGTCGCGGGGTCCAAGCGATACATATCGAACATGCGATCGTAAATCGATAATGCGACTCTTGTGGTGGGCGTTGTGACTATGGTTATGGTGGTCACTACAGCAACGACAAAAGAAGAGCGTTACAAAAATACTTGTAATTGCAGAGGAGACGACTCACCTTACTCGTTGTAGGTGTTGTCGTCATGTTAAAGTCCATTACGGTGGTATGGGTGGATAATTTGGAAGAGACGAACCATGTATTCTTTCTGATTCTAGCCGAGCGGTTCTAGGCTCTACAGTCTGGAACCGCGCGACCGCTACGGTCGCAGGTTCAAATGGCTCTGAGCACTATGGGACTTAACATCTGTGGTCATCAGTCCCCTAGAACTTAGAACTACTTAAACCTAACTAACCTAAGGACATCACACAACACCCCGTCATCACGAGGCAGAGAAAATCCCTGACCCCGCCGGGAATCGAACCCGGGAACCCGGGCGTGGGAAGCGAGAACGCTACCGCACGACCACGAGCTGCGGACGTCGCAGGTTCGAATCCTGCCTCAGGCATGGATGTGTGTGATGTCCTTAGGTTAGGTAGGTTTAAGTAGTTCTAAGTTCTAGGGGACTAATGACCTCAGAAGTTAAGTCCCATAGTGCTCAGAGTCTTCCCGATACTCGATCGTTTTCCGCACTGTCCGCAATGAAATTGTAACGGTATTTCAGCATCGAAAGTGACTTACCAAGTTTTACACATTTCGCACCACCACACTCTACACAGTCCCTTCTTTCCTTGTCCGGTAGTACTCCATATTTGCAACAAAAAGTCAAACAATTTTCTACGCTTGATAAACATGGAATTAGATTTTTCCGTTGAGATAATCAGCCGAAGAAACGTCAAGAACACCAGACATCCCACTCACTAACGACATAAATCGCCTCAGTTTCCAATAGTGTTGCTTGCTATGTGTAGTCTCGAATCCCTCAAGATAGAAGAATTACGCTGGTCTGGATGGATAATTTGGAAGAGTCGAGGCATATATTCTTCCCTATACTCGTTTGTTTTCCACACTGTCCGCAATGAAATTGTAACGGTATCTGAGCATCGAAACACCTTTTACGAAGTTTTACACACTTCGCACCACCACAGTCATCACAGTCCCATCTTTCTTCATCCAGCAGTTCTCCATATTTGCGACAAAAAGTCAAATAGTTTTCTGCGCTGGATAAGCATGGAATTAGATTTTCCATATGAGAGAATCCGCCGAAGAAACGTCAGGAACACCTGACATCACACTCACTATCGACAGAAATCGTCCGGGTTCCCCAAGCAACTCACTACCGAGCGAGGTGGCGCAGTGGTTAGCACACTGGACTCGCATTCGGGAGGACGACGGTTCAATCCCGTCTCCAGCCATCCTGATTTAGGTTTTCCGTGATTTCCCTAAATCGTTTCAGGCAAATGCTGGGATGGTTCCTTTGAAAGGGCACGGTCGATTTCCTTCCCCATCCTTCCCTAACCCGAGCTTGCGCTCCGTCTATAATGACCTCGTTGTCGACGGGACGTTAAACACTAACCACCACCACCACCAAGCAACTCACAAATAATTCGTGGAGGTATTTAATTTAGAGCTACTGAAGGAACGATGGAAAACAGATAAAAATAACGATTACAAATAATTGTTCATAACTTCCGCCACCAGAGTCGCATGATCGATTTAGAACGATATGTCCGCAGCTCGTGGTCGTGCGGTAGCGTTCTCACTTCCCACGCCCGGGTTCCCGGGTTCGATTCCCGGCGGGGTCAGGGATTTTCTCTGCCTCGTGATGACTGGGTGTTGCGTGCTGTCCTTAGGTTAGTTAGGTTTAAGTAGTTCTAAGTTCTAGGGGACCGATGACCATAGATGTTAAGTCCCATAGTGCTCAGAGCCATCTGAACCATTTTTTTGAACGATATGTATCATTTGGACCCCGCGACTTCGATAGGCCATCATTCTTGGAGATTACCGGATGTTCGGCGAAAGGACTGGCCTGCCCTCTCACTCGCTTAAGTCTCACCCAGAACACGTCGGATACTTTGGGAAGACGTATTGCAGAATGTCGACGTGCACCAATGATCATCCAGCAGTTGTCATCAGTGCCACTGGAAAAATGGAACTCCCGACCACAAGAACTTCGTGCCACGCACGCATGATATCTTTGCTGGTATCGAAGCTGCTCTCGTTGCCTTTCCCTCTGGCCGTTGCTCGGCGACGAGAGAATGATGGACCGCAAAATGGTTCGCGTGAGCGGCAGCGGACAAGATACTTGTATATTCCTGCGCTCGGCTTGCGGCAAGTGAAGTGGCTGGCTTGCAGCAGTCGTAAATGGAGGACTTGTGAGCGCTCGGTACTGGCCGAACGTTGCTAGAAGGCGGCAGCCTCGCCTGTGAAGAGTTATTAAAGACACTGGATAGGAACTTGGACTACTTCTAACTCATCGTTGGAGGGAACTGTTACCTGTTGGGGAATTATTGCCTGCACGTATTGTGCACTACGGTGAGGTGTTTCATTTCTGGCTTTAAATTCATCCATCCTAGTTCCTCATGTATCTCCTTCCCACGCGATATCGTGGACCAAATCCGCCAGTTTGTTTCTGATAACCAAGCACGTATTTACGGTTTGTGGGTATATGCATTAAATATGTAAAATTGTTATTTACTGAAGTGTGGCTGCCTTTTGTTGCTAAAGGGGTGCTTTGTTATCTACTTTGGTAGACTACCTGCCGTTTTCCTCTCGTTACCGGTGTTTTAAGATGTTTGCTATTTGTTTAAACAGTGCTCTAGGCGCCTGCTGTTAAGTTTACCTATAGTTTGCTTCCCTCGTGTGTTACTCCGCGTCCTGTGTTTTATGAACATGATGTTTATTCACTTTGTTTTGCTGGTGCTTTAAGCGCTTCTTCAAACTTACTTTGCTCATTAGCTTTGAATCTCATACTGTTTAATTTTATCTGTATGTTGCAGGACATGTGATTCATTACTTAAAGCTATATTAGCATGGACCTCATTGTATGCTTTAGTTAGTGCAGTGACAGACGACGAACGTATGTGGTAATACGTTTGCTAATAGTGCTCAATTTTGTAAGACAGTTAGCCAATGAGTACTTTAGATCCGTATTAGCTGCCGTTATTACGTTTGTGAAGTAGGCCTCCGTCTATCAGTATCTGTCGATTGTTTATGCGATCATGCTGCCTGGGCCTTGCTCAGTCTGCCGGCAGATCTGAGTGGCTACTGCCGTTGTTTGCCGATCCTGAGGTTAATCTTCTGTTTAGCCTACGACCCTCCTGTAGTATTAACTTAGCCTACTGCAATGCTTGGCAACAGGCTGTAAGAACTTGTTGTGTGGTTACTTACGAACTTCTTGTGTTTTCATCAAATTTCGGTGCAAATTCTCGGGCACCTCCACCAATCTTAAAGCTTGCTTAAGTGTCTGCCGGCCGCTAGTGTACGACTTTCTTTTGAAGTGCTATTTAAAATTTTTTGTAAATCTCAAGATCTGCTTCTGGCTACAATAGTTACTTTTCGTATTTACGTTCTTAATCTGTAACTGTTCTTGCTATCGTAACTGCAACAGTCTAAGCCACCTGAATTTTTCATGATAAAAATATTACATGATTACATGAAAAATGTTCGTTTAAAAAATAAAAAATAAAATTAAGAAGTTTTCGTGAAGAGCTCCTCTTAGAGGCAACCTTTAATATAAGCTCTGCCTGTTGTTTGCTTGGTCAGTGCGGTATGAATCTCACTATGGATATCTTGTATTTTAGGAGAATTTCAGGCAAACCTTAAAATGCCTTCAATAATTGTAAAATGTCGTTAATTCAGTTAACCGGTTCATGTTCTGACTTACAGTACTTGAATATTAGTGAAGCTCAGTGTTTCTAAAACACGGTGTTGCGTTCAACGTAGTTTCTAAGTTTATTGAGTCCTATGCCCTTTGATGAAATTGTCAAGTGTAAATATATGGTTTCAGGTTTCATGGTTTTAATCTGTAATTGTTCCTTGTGTTTGCTTATCTTATCGTAATACGCTTTTACCATTGGACCTTATACCGTCGGTGCAATAGTTACGAATAATTTTGGATTTAACTTACTGTATGTGCTTGTAACAATTTTTTGTTGGCTTTCCGACGAAACATACAGTTAACTAGGCCTGAAGGCATTTTTACAGTTGCAAAGTTTGTCGTTTGGCTTCCTTTACCTGCCTATGAACAAAGCCTCAACGCGATTAACTATTTAGCAGCAGTTTTATTAGCCATTCTTTGTCTGTCACTTTGACAGTTTAGAATTTAAATTTGGTTGTGTGAGGCGCGTGTCATTTACCTCTGCGCCATTTATCTGACTGTTCTTGGTTTAATTCCTTGTTAAGTACTTGCTATTGTGATCCCCTTGATGGTCTACTTTTTATTGTGTGAATTTAATTGTTTTTAATAAATTATTGTATAAAGACACGTCATTTTGTGGCTCCAGTACTTTTAAGCTCCCCAACCAACTCCCTGCCACAAGAAGTTCTAAACAATCTTGTGCCCAGCATGTGCTAGTATCTTCATCTTTGCGTAACCACTGCAACCTACGTCCAACTCAAACCAGATCACTGCAGTCCAGCATCGGTCTCCCTCTGTAACTTTTACCACCCACATTCCTTAATAGGGACTGATGACCCTGTAGTTTGGTCCCTTTATCCCTCAAACCAATCAACCTTAGTCGTGATGGAAAGTGGCCATTTCATTACGAGCATGTTTTCGTATATGACAGGTCTGCAACACGCTCTGTGTTAGTCACTTGCTGGTAGCAGAAAATCGATACGCATATCAACTTGTCCGCTCGCGCAAAACATCTATATCAAATGCAGAAATGTAGAGATTTCTTACGGTGACGATCAAGAGGAACGCAAAGCCCGTGTAAGTTCAGTTGGTTCCAGCTTGCTGTCTGAACCACAGAGGATTCAGCATTTCTCATCCAGTGTTCCGCCAGGCAGTACCCAGAGGTATACAAATTCTCCTTCCAGCTTACCTGCCCCTATCTCTGCCGCAACCATTAAAGCAGGTCAACCTGCCGAAACAGAGACACAAGAGTACATGTGTACTGAAGCACAGTGGCTAAAACAGGCCAGTTTGGGTTTCCGCAAGCCTGACGAGCTTCACAGGACCCGTTTAGCCTGCTGCATCTGACAACAGGTTGCGCTGTCCGTCCAGCGTGACTAAAGAACAGACAGACATACGTCTGCGTAAGTACTCTCACTGCAGCTCATTTATTATAATGGAGGGAGCAGCAAAATGAAAAAACTAAATTATATAGACTGATGACGAATCAACAATTGGAGAATATATCCCATTTGCGAAACAGAGTGCCAGTCCAGAAGGGGAAAATTGTAGTGTGTTTATGAGCAGCTTCAAATAAAACGGTAGGTGTCTCGCAACGCAGATAAAGCCCTCCAAATCCTCGAACGCCATGCACTCCGCCTCGCCTTCCGCATCCGCCTTCCGTCCCCCACGCGCATCCTCTATGACCTCATCCCCTTCCCCCACCTTCTCCTTTTCCTTGAACACATCCGCACACTATATATTGTCCGCCGCCTTGATCCCCCTCACCCCCTGGTGTCTCCCTTCCTCTCCACTCCCAACCAGTTGCCGCGCCTTTACCATTGTGTCCCTCCCGCTCTCCATCTCCACACCCTCCATCTCCTTTCCCAACACAACTTCCACCGTCTACCCCTCCCGGATGATGAGCTTCGCCCTGACATCTACCCTTCCTACCAACTCTAACCCCCTCTTCCTGCCTCCTCCTCAGGGCTCCCTCTCCCCCCCTCCCTCCTTCTGAGCGGATTTCCCCTCCTACTCCCCCTCCATCTCCTGTGCCTTCTTTCAGTGTCTCTGCGCTCCCTCCTGCCCTGTCTTCCCTTTTCCTCTCCCGCCCCATGTGTCTCCTGCCTCTTCCTGAACCCACGGTTGCCCCTCCTCTCTTCATCCCGCCACTTCCCCAGCTGCCCCATGCTCTCCCCTCCTTTTCCATCCTCTCTGACCTTTCCCTCGGCAGGTCCCACCTGGTAGTTTTATTCTTCGTCGTGTGTGCTCAAGTGGGTTTTAAGTGTGTTGTTTCGGAGTGTTTTTAATACTGTGGCCAACTTTTAACCTGTGCATGCGCATCCAGTGTCTTCTCTGTGTTTTAAGAATCGCCAACTGTGTTTTTTAACTTTCTGGTGACTTTTTTAACTCCATTTTCTCCCCTTACTCTGTTTTATGTTCCCCTTTTTTATCTCCTTATGTATGTATTATTTTATTCTTGTTTTAGTTGTCGTGTCACTCGGCTGAAGAGCGGCGGATTGTGCTGCTGACAGCCCTCCCCTGCCCATATGGGGCAGGGGAATGAAATCACAATAAAGAAAAAAAAAGCAACGCAGATTGTGAAAGAAGTTACTAAACACTCATTCTGGAACCTCGTGTATGTTACGAAATGTTTGCAAATTTCACCAGCAGTTTCCTCACTTAATTTGAAAGTGGACAAAGACGAAGTGACTGAGAAGCGTGTGGAAATGAGTGCTAAGGACTTGAGACCATTTGGCAGTACATACAGGCTTTCTAAATTTAGGGCAAACATTGACTGAAACAGGAAAAAATATGGTTCAGTGGATATTAAAAACAACATTCTGGTGATATGCAACGTAGTGCAAAGAAAGCTTAGTATCAAAGAGAAGCTTCTTCTTCCAGAGATGTACTTCTTACATTAACATAATATGAAAACCTAAGTTTCTCTTTGCTAAAATGCATTTGGGGAATTTAGAATGATCTATTTTGGCCACTTACAGTGAATTCAGTCAAATCGCAATACAAATCCTGTAAAAAGTAATTAAAACTGCTGTAACTGGGGTCATATTTGGCTAAGGTTACAGAAAAGACTTCCAAAAAGTTACCTCATTTGGCATCTTCAAGTACTTAGGTGAAAATGTTACCGACTTTCAGAGGTGGTTCTCATTACTACAGAAAACACGTACTTGAGGTAGTCTGATGATGGTTCGAATTAAGAATAGCCAATATTAGTTGAAAGAGGGTGAAGTTGCAGAGAAAACTTTTCATACAGAAATAAATAACTAAGCCCTAAATACGTCGAAAAGGAAAAGAGGTCAAATAAAATCCACTATTTTCTAGCCTACAATGATCCAAAATAAATACACGTTGAATTAAACCTAGTCGTGTGATACTAGGGTATTTTCAACAAGTTCTGAATGCTACTCATGACACTACAATGAAAGCGTACAGAATAAACTGCTACGTAGCGTAGCACTGCGGGAAGACGGGCAGGCAGCCAGACTGGCAAGACTCCTTTAGCCTGTTTCGGTCGGACACAGCTTGGTTTGAATGGGAGCAAGGCATCCCGCCCGTTCTGCTGCGTTCGTGCGGCACCTTGCCTGCCTGGCTAACAGGTACTCAGAGGTAGGTTAAAAGCGTGATGTGTACATCTCTGACAGTACTCTGGTCACAAACAGGAACTCTTTTGTCTCCCGTGCCAGACTGAAGCTTTTAACCGGCACACTTCGATGCGAGTGGTGAGATGCGCATACCTGCGCACGTTACAATCGCTTTCATATGAATTAGTTTCAGAATGCTTTTAAGTTCTGAGAAAGCTGTCACTGTTTCAAGTTGCTACTCTCGTGAAAATTACGGATTCTCTGTGTGAGTCTTTCTTCACTCAAGTATCTGCTTTATAACAAATGATAATCCGAACCTATTTCCATGTTAGGCATTTGTAAACACAAGCGATTTGTAGGAGCTCGTTCAACTTTAAGTGATGTTTTATGTTCTTGAGCTGTTACTTTTGTGGCGTCGTTCTGAGGTACTCTACCGAAAAGATTTAAAGACAGTCCATTTCAAATCTGTATTCACAGCCACCACGGCTTCTTCGTCAATTATTTGACATTCAAATTTGTCTAAGATAATTTATTATTTCACTCCACTTCTCTTGATATGCCACTTATTCTAGTTGTAATTGTATCCATGTTGGAACTTCCGAATTTGCTCCACGGAAATACGTACCTATTGAATATACGCAGCACTTTGCTTAAGGGTCACATTGCACACGCGTCTTCCCTTATAAATCTTTTTTTACAGGCGATTTTCAGCAGTGATTTTCAGTTTCATGCTGATGGAGTACTCCAAGATCATCTGACGATGGAGACGACAAATTTGCAACTGTTGACTTTTGCCAGTAGGAATTAAGCTCTCAGTTTATTAGGCGTTGACAGGCGACTGCTAGTAAGGCATATCACTGGAGCTAGTTGCACCTACAAGGTGCATGTTGCCATACTTTGACTATATGTGGAGTGGAATTTACAGCATCCCTACATATTCAATGTTCAAATGGTATTACAATGTAGTAAATTTCCACCGTTCTTACGCATTGCCGAAAATGGACCATGTCAAAAGACATTTCCTGTTTGGGGTGTATTGCAGGTCATGAAAAATGCTGATATTGGTGTATGAACCATTGTGGCAAGTTCAAGAAGGAGTGGCAACTTACAACGTCAATTGCTAATGTTGTGAAAAAAATATTTATGGTCGAACGGAATTTCCACTGAATCTGGTTAACATGCATTTTGACTGGATATTGATCAGGTAAATGAACATTATGCAAAGAGTTTTATATCGTAAACTTATCAGGCCGTTCAAGAGATTTGTATGCGTTATGATCTTTCTGGTTATTGTATTCGAAGTGTATCTCATTCAGGAATTAATTGCGGCCGCTACGTTGATTTTATACTGGGCAGTGGGCTAAACATAGTGTTTAGTGCATTTAATCAATCCAGACTTGTCACTCCCCTATAGCTACGTAATATCACCTGACACACTACTGGCCATTAAAACTGCTACACCACGAAAACGACGTGCTACAGACGAGAAATTTAACCGACAGGAAGAAGATGGTGTGATATGCAAATGATTAGCTTTTCAGAGCATTCACACAAGGTTGGCGTCGGCGGCGACACCTACAACGTGCTGACGTGAGGAAAGTTTCCAACCGATTTCTCATACACAAACAGCAGTTGACCGGCGTTGCCTGGTGAAACGTTGTTGTTATGCCTCATGTAAGGAGAAGAAATGCGTACCATCACGTTTCCGACTTTGATAAAGGTCGGATTGTAGCCTGTCTCGATTGCGGTTTATCGTATCGCGAAATTGCTGCTAGCGGTGGTCGAGATCCAATGACTGTTAGCAGGATATGGAATCGGTGGGTTCAGGAGGGTAATACGGAACGCCGTGCTGGATCCCAACGGCCTCGTATCACTAGCAGTCGAGATTACAGGGATCTTATCCGCATGGCTGTAACGGATCGTGCAGCCACGTCTCGATCCCTGAGTCAACAAATGGGGACGTTTGCAAGACGACAACCATCTGCACGAACAGTTCGACGACGTTTGCAGTAGTATGGACTATCAGCTCTGAGACCATGGCTGCGGTTACCGTGGACGCTGCATCACAGACAGGAGCGCCTGCGATGGTGTACTGAATGGCGAACCTAGGTGCACGAATGGCAAAACGTCATTTTTTTCGGATGAATCCAGGTTCTGTTTACAGCATCATGATGGTCGCATCCGTGTTTGGCGGCATCGCGGTGAACGCACATTGGAGGCGCGTATTCGTCATCGCCATACTGGCGTATCATCCGGCGTGATGGTATGGGGCGCCATTGGTTACACGTCTCGGTCAGCTCTTGTTCGCATTGACGGTACTTTGAACAGTGGACGTTACATTTCAGATGTGGTACGACCCGTGGCTCTACCCTTCATTCGATCCCTGCGAAACCCTAAATTTCAGCAAGATAATGCACGACCACATGTTGCAGTTCCTGTATGGGACTTCCTGAAAAAAAATGTTCGACTGTTGCCCTGGCCAACACATTCTCCACATCTCTCACCAATTGAAAACGTGTGGTCAACGGTGGCCGAGCAACTGGCTCGTCACAATACGCCAGTCACTACTCTTGATGAACTGTGGTATGGTGTTGAAGCTGCATGGGCAGCTGTACCTGTACACGCCATCCAAGCTCTGTTTGACTCAATGCCCAGGCGTATCAAGGCCGTTATTACGGCCAGAGGTGGTTGTTCTGGGTACTGATTTCTGAGGATCTATGCACCCAAATTGCATGAAAGTGTAATAACATGTCGGTTCTAGTATAATATATTTGTCCAATGAATACCCGTTTATCATCTGCATTTCTTCTCGATGTGGCAATTTTAATGTCCAGCAGTGTATATTTCAACTAAACTCCATTACACTTGTCCCAGTTTTCTTGACGTACATGTTATCTTGTCGCGACATTACCCATTCTCCTCACCCGTACTTTCAATTCCTTTGCTGCCTATGACGGATTTACACGGTCACTGGCAAAAGCTGAAGTTTTTATTTCTTCCGCTTGAGTTTCAATTATCTTACAAAACTGATTTCCTTTACTGCTTACTCACTGTGTAGTTTGAGTAATATTTCGGATAGGCTACAACCCTGTATCACACCCTTTTCAATTACTGACCCCCAAGTAACGTCCTGCGGCTGTCACAGCTGCAGTGTGGTTGTCGGGCAAGGTGTAGGGAGTCTTCCGCCCCCGGTGTGTTACCGCTGTGAAGGCGCAGACGCTCACCGTGGCCTGCGACTCGTTCCAGATGCCGTCGCTGTGGTCGGTGCGCAGCTCGGCGGCCAGCGAGTCGCAGGAGGCGGACGGCGAGGAGCGCTGGGTGCGCGGCGCGGGGGCGGGCGCGGGCGTGGGCGTGGGCGTGGGAAGCTGCGGTCGGCCGGCCACGCTGCTGGCTGCGGGGGCAGCGGTCGCGGGGGCGGCGGTCGGGGGCGGCGAGGGCGGCTCTGGCGAGGCGGGCGCCGAGTGGAACTCCCCGGCGGCGGGGCTGTCGAGGGGTCCCAGCGACGCCGGCCCCGCGTCCTCCAGCGACACGGACCGCTTGCGGAACAGCCCGCGGAAGATGAGGTTCTCGTGGAACTCGTCCTCGTCCGCCGCCGCCGACAGGCCTGCCGCAGTGAAACACGTACACGGATGCTTCGACGCGTAAGGCGTCGGTAGGTCGCACGGGGGTGTAAAGGTAATTTCCATGTCTGAATTGGAGACACATTCACATCATTTTGCGAGGGGCGTACTGTAAGTTTTTATTCTGAAAGGAGGTCAATTTTATTCCGTATTCCAATGCACCAGTCGGCCGCGGTGGCCTAGCGGTTCTAGGCGCTTCAGTCCGGAACCGCGCGACTGCTACGGTCGCAGGTTCGAATCCTGCCTCGGACATGGATGTGTGTGGTGTCCTTTGGTTATTAAGGTTTAAGTAGTTCTACGTTCTAGGGGACTGATGACCTTAGAAGTTGAGTCCCACACTGCTCAGAGCCATTTGAACCATTTTGAACCAATCACCATACATTCTCCTTGCTTTCGGGTAGCAAACCCTATTCTGAACATAATTTGTGTTCAATGCGACGAATTCCCGCCATCTTACTGGGAAGGCCTGTATTCATGCATTGTACCATTCTACTGGTCGATGCTGGAGTCTTACTGGATGAATAACCTCTCCATTATGTACTATTTCCGGTGGAGTGTGTCCATCATTCGGTTTAAAAGATGTAAGTCGCAAGGTGCGAGATCGCAGCTGAAGGGTGGATGAGGAAGAACAGTCAAATGAAGTTTTGTGAGGTCTTTCCGGGAGCGCAGACTTGTGTGAGGCCTTGTGTTGTCATGGAAGAGAAGATTCGTTTTGTGGCGGCGAACACACTGAAGCAGCTTCTTCGGCTTTATGGTTCAAATGGCTTTGAGCGCTATGGGGCTTAATATCTGAGGGCATCAGTCTCCTAGACTTAGACCTATTTAAACCTAACTAACCTAAGGACATCACACACATCGATGCCCGAGGCAGGATTCGAACCTGCGACCGTAGCAGCACCGCGGCTCCGGAATGAAGCGCCTAGAACTGCTCGGCCACAACGGCCAGCTCGGTTTTATGAGGATAGCACAATACACTTGAGAGTTGCTCACAATCAGGCTGAGGTTCGAGTCCTCCCTCGGCCATGGGTGTGTGTGTGTTTGTCCTCAAGATAATTTAGGTTAAGTAGTGTGTAAGCTTAGGGATTGATAATCGTAGCAGTTAAGTCCCATAGGATTTCACACACATTTGAACATTTGAACAATCAGGCTCGTAACGCACAAGTAATCCCTTAAAGATGGTGTTTCGTTGCTCATTATGGTCTTCTATTAGGCAGCGCCAACTTTTAGATGAGTGTATGTGTCACATCGAATGAGAGTGTCCAAAATTGCAAGTGTCAGTGCTGTGTACGTAAGGCCGGCATGCGCAAGATCGGAGAGGTTTGCAATGATGACAGACGCCTCACCCAACGACTCACCGTTCCTTTGTTCACTGCCAGATCTCCGTAGACATTCTGCAAGCTCCTATGATTATAAGCGACGCTCTGGTTTTCCGCCAAAAGAAACTCAATGGCGGCTCCCTGCTAGGATCGCACCTACCTTACAGACGCCATTTGGGAGGGGACATATAGCGCCGCCAAATACCGAAACTTCATGAAACTATAGGTGATGAAGCGGGAAAATCCACTATGTCTCATAATAAATTCCTCACTTCTTCAACGTGTTGCATTACTTACTGAACGCCTCTCCTATTTTTGTTTTGTTTTGGACAATGTTTCCAGAAAAAACTTTCACTTCGCAGCAGCGTGCGAGCAGATCTAAAACTCTCTGGCAGATTAAAACAGTGTGCCGTACGTAGAACCGAACTCGAAACCTTTCCCTACCGCGGGCAAATGCTCTACTAACATAGCTATCCGGGAACAGTTCGCGATTCACCCTCATAGCTTTACTTCCGTCAAATCATATGTTTTAATACTTCAACATTTTAAATCAGCGCATACTTCGCTGTAGAGTAGATCATTCTTCGCTGTGACTGAGCCAATTCTTCGTGATATTCTTTCTGGCACGAGGGCTTTTCCCGCAAGGTACACAGCATAACTTCTTTGAAGTAGGGAACGTACGGGCGAGTAAAGCTGCGAACGGGAGATATGGTCGGTGGGAGGGGGGGGGGGGGAGGAATGGGAAGGATCGTGTGTTGTATCTGGGTACGTCACCAGTAGACCATTTGCTCGCTAGTCTCGCTACAGTACCCAGTTTTAATCTGCCAGGAAGTGACTTTGATTGTCAGGTACATGGTAAAATCTTCCCCTCAATTTCCAATTAGGGATCATCTGCCACAGGGCACAGTTCATGGTTTTTGGCTGAAAAGACGGATGTACACTATCTGATCATAAGTATCGCGACACCCTATGCAATGCGAAAGTGGTTCCTACACCGACGAGCGAAAGTAACTGGTATAGGCACGCGCATTCAAATCCAGAATTATGTAAACAGGCAGAATACGGCGCTGCGGTCGGTAACGCCTATATAAGACAACAAACGCTTACCGCAGTTGTTACGTCGGTCACTGCTGCTACGATGGCAGGTCATCAAGATTTTAATGAGTTTGAACGTGGTGTTATAGTCGGCGCACGAGTGATGGGACACAGCATCTCCGAGGTAGCGATGAAGTGGGGATTTTCCCGTACGACCATTTCACCAGTGTCCCGTGAATATCAGGAATCCGGTAGAATATCAAATCTCCGACATCGCTGCCGCCGGAAAAAGAACCTGCAAGAACGGGACCTATGACGACTGAAGAGAATCGTTCTTGTGTGTGCAACCCTTCCGAAAACTGCTGCAGATTTCAGTGCTGCGCCATAAACAAGTGTCAGAGTGCGAACCATTCAACGAAACAGCATCGATACGAGCTTTCGGTGCCAAAGGCCCACTCGTATACCCTTGATGACTTCACGACACAAAGTTTTACGCCTCGCCTGGGCCCATCAACACCGACATTGGACTGTTGATGACTGGAGACATGTTGTCTGGTCGGACGAGTCTCCTTTCAAACTGTATAGGGCGGATGGACGTGTACGGGTGTGGAGACAACCTCATGAATCCATGGACTCTACATGTCAGCAGCGGACTCTTCAAGCTGGTGGAGTCTGTAATGGTGTGAGAAGAGGGTAGTTGGAGCGATATCGAACCCCTGATACGTCTAGATAGGACTGACAGGTGACACGTACGTAAGTATCCTGTCTGATCACCTCATCCACTCATGTTCATTGTGCATTCCAATGTATTTCGGCAATTCCAGCAGGACAATGTGACATCCTACACCTCCAGAAATGCTACAGGGTGGCTCCAGGAACACTCTTCCGTGTTTAAACAGTTCCACTGTCCACCAAACTCCCGAAACATGAACATTATTGAGGATATCTGGGATGCCTTGCAACGTGCTGTTCAGAAGAGATCTCTCCTCTCTCGTACTCTTACGGATTTATGGACAGCCTGCAAGATTCATGGTGTCAGTTCCCTGCAGCACTACTTCAGATATTAGTCGAGTCCATGCCACGTCGTGCTGCGGCACTTCTACGTGCTCGAGGGGGCCCCACAAGACGTTAGGCAGGTGTAACAGTTTCTTTGGCTCTTCAGTGCACATGTCAGAGCAGGCAGTGAGAGCCACAACAGTAGGAGGAGGAAAACACTGTGTTGTCAATAGAGAAGCAATAACAACAGAATGGCTCCGTCAAGAGAGCTCAGTGACTTCGAACATGGACTACTCATTAAATGATATTTAGGTAAAAAAATTCATCGTTGGAGTTTTGTCCGTTCTACTGATGCCCAAGTTGAACGTTGGTGATATGAGGGTGGAGTGGACACACGAAGGAACGACCACAGCTGAATCAAGACCACGCAGTCTTCACGCACTGATGGACAGGCACCGTACAACGTTTGAGGGTGGTTTTAAAAAGATAGCATGAAATCAGTGGAAGAAATCACTCTTGCGTTCTAAAGTGCTACCAGGAGACCAGCTAACACAATGACTGTGGACATGGGCTTGAAAAGAATGGGCTAAAACATCGAGTCAAACATTTCTCTAGTCAAAGCTAAGCATTGCTTTGGGTAGTGCACAGATCAACGCCACTGAACCGTGTGTGACTCTAAAGTGATGTATAGTGATGAAACACGCTATAGAGTGTAGCAGTCCGATGGCAGGGACTGGGTTTGGCGAATGTCTGGAGAGTTTTACCAGTCTTCATCTCTAGGCGAACAGCGCAGAGGAGGTGGTGTTACGGTATGGGGGTATTTTTCATGGTTAGGGGGTATTCTCCTTATTGCAGTCTAAACAAACGTTAAATGAAAAATGGTACGAGCACATTTTACAGCATTGTGCATTGCTTATAGTGGAAGAACAGTTCAGAGACGATGACTGTATCAGCACGACGACGTATCCTGTCAGAAAGCAGTATATCTGAGGCAATGGTTTAAGAACAGTAACAGTCTTGAAATACACTGATCAGCCGGAAAATTGTGATCACCGACCTACTATCGATATAAACCTGCCCAGGTGACAGCAGCGTCACCTGGGGACAAATGACACGCACATTGTATGTAGTATCAGTGAGCGTGCTGTCCATGTGGAGAATGGAGAAGGTGTGCGATCTATCTGAATCTGACTGAAGGCACATTACGACGGCCTGGAGCCTCGGCACGAGCATTTCGAAAACTGCACGACTTGTTGGCTGTTCGAGGACTGCTGTGGTGAGCGTCTTTAGCTCGTGGCGAAACCGAGGTGAAACCACGTCCAAACGTCGTGAGGTTGGGCGGCCACCCCTTATTACAAATGTCGGACGTCGTGGGCTCGGCAGTCTGGTAAAAAAGTACAGGTGGCGAAATGTGGTGGAATTAGCATCAGACTTTAATGCTGGGCAGAGCACAAGCGTGTCTGAATACAACGTGTCTTGCAGCGGTGTACCGTAGGTCTCTAGAAGAGCGTAGTGTTCCAAAGGATTGGAAAAAGGCACAGGTCATCCCCGTTTTCAAGAAGGGACGTCGAACAGATGTGCAGAACTATAGACCTATATCTCTAACGTCGATCAGTTGTAGAATTTTGGAACACGTATTGTGTTCGAGTATAATGACTTTTCTGGAGACTAGAAATCTACTCTGTAGGAATCAGCATGGGTTTCGAAAAGGACGGTCATGTGAAACCCAGCTCGCGCTATTCATGAGACTCAGAGGGCCATAGACACGGGTTCCCAGGTAGGTGCCGTGTTTCTTGACTTCCGCAAGGCGTTCGATACAGTTCCCCACAGTCGTTTAATGAACAAAGTAAGAGCATATGGACTATCAGACCAATTGTGTGATTGGATTGAGGAGTTCCTAGATAACAGGACGCAGCATGTCATTCTCAATGGAGAGAAGTCTTCCGAAGTAAGAGTGATTTCAGGTGTGCCGCAGGGGAGTGTCATAGGACCGTTGCTATTCACAATATACATAAATGACCTGGTGGATGACATCGGAAGTTCACTGAGGCTTTTTGCAGATGATGCTGTGGTGTATCGAGAGGTTGTAACAATGGAAAATTGTACTGAAATGCAGGAGGATCTGCAGCGAATTGACGCATGGTGCAGGGAATAGCAATTGAATCTCAATGTAGACAAGTGTAATGTGCTGCGAATATACAGAAAGATAGATCCTTTATCATTTAGCTACAAAATAGCAGGTCAGCAACTGGAAGCAGTTAATACCATAAATTATCTGGGAGTACGCATTAGGAGTGATTTAAAATGGAATGATCATACAATGTTGATCGTCGGTAAAGCAGATGCCAGACTGAGATTCATTGGAAGAATCCTAAGGAAATGCAATCCGAAAACAAAGGAAGTAGGTTACAGTACGCTTGTTCGCCCACTGCTTGAATACTGCTCACCAGTGTGGGATCCGTACCAGATAGGGTTGATAGAAGATATAGAGAAGATCCAACGGAGAGCAGCGCGCTTCGTTACAGGATCATTTAGTAATCGCGAAAGTGTTACGGAGATGATAGATAAACTCCAGTGGAAGACTCTGCAGGAGAGACGCTCAGTAGCTCGGTACGGGCTTTTGTCAAAGTTTCGAGAACATACCTTCACCGAAGAGTCAAGCAGTATATTGCTTCCTCCTACGTATATCTCGCGAAGAGACCATGAGGATAAAATCAGAGAGATTAGAGCCCACACAGAGGCATACCGACAATCCTTCTTTCCACGAACAATACGAGACTGGTATAGAAGGGAGAACCGATAGAGGTACTCAACGTAACCTCCGTCACACACCGTCAGGTCGCTTGTGGAGTATGGATGTAGATGTAGATGTAGATGTAGATAGTGCACTGAACATTCCTAATGATGGGTCTCCACAGCCGACGACCCATGCATGTGCCTATGTTAACACCACGACATCGCCAACTACGACTGAAATAGCACTGGACGTTGGCGTAGTGGCAGAGCGTTGCCTGTCTCATGAATTCCGATACCTTCTTCATCATGTCGATGGGAGGGGGGGGGGGGGGCGAATTCGTCGTCTTCCAGGGGAACAGCTCCTTGACACCGGTGCTGTAGGATGGGGAAAAGCTGGCGTCGGATCTCTGGAAAACATTCACGTGGGCATCCACTGGTCCAGTGGAGTTCGTGAAAGGTACCAAGATGGTCAATGAGTATCGTACACTGGTTGCAGACCGCGTACACCCCTTCATGACGATCATGTTTCCTGATGGCATTGGCATTTTTCAACAAGGTAATGAGCCGTGTCTCTAGTTGATGGAGTTGTTCGAGGAACACAGTGGCGAGCTTCAATTGATGTAATGCCTCCAACTGGCCAGATCTAAATCCAATCGAACACATGTGGAATGTGATTGAACCTGACGTGAGATGTCATCGCTCCCCTCCCAGGAATTTAGGGAATTAGGTGACTTGCGTGTCCAGATGTGCTGCCAACTCCCTCCAGCGACCTACCAAGGCTTCATTGCTTCCATATCACGACGTGTCGCCGCTGTTATCCGTGCCAAAGGTTAACATACCGTCTATTAGGTAGGTGGTCACAATGTTGTGGCTGATCGGTGTAGAGTGCCCGGTGCAGAGTTCCGATATGAACTACGGAACACTTTAGGGACGAGTTAGAACGTCGGCTTCTTTACAGATACCAGCGTCCAATATGACTACATTCTCTGGTTTCGGCTCTAGAGGGATGATGGGTTGCAATTCCCTCATAGACCTCCATCACCTCACTGAAAATGTCCCTAACACAGTTCAAGCAAGTATAAAGATGCAAGGTGTACAAACTCCACATTAATGTTTACGTGTGGGCTTGGCTGGTTCAAATGGCTCTGAGCACTATGGGACTTAACTTCTGAGGTCATCAGTCCCCTAGAACTTATAACTACTTAAACCTAACTAACCTAAGGACATCACACACATCCATGCCCGAGGCAGGATTCGAACCTGCGACCGCGTGTGGGCTTCCGGATATGTTTCATCAGATAGTATATTGTACGCGATTGAATTGCAAAGTGTAATAACATTTTTTGCGATTAAAGGATACATCCCCGAATACACATCATTGTCAGTTAGAGGAAGTTTACGGAGCCATTGTGTCTTCACGATAGTAGATGTTTTTGGTGATGAGGATTTGATAAAAACAGGACGGATGTGGGAGATGAGGAAGGCCAGGGCAGGCAGGCATACCGTGTATCAGAAGGTGTGAGTCAAATCCGTCGTCGCATTCATGGGAGGCACATTGCAAACGAACTATCTCCATTGACAGTGTAATGAATATCTAGCACAGCGCATTAGACGTGTTCTCGCTGGGTACTGGTTCAAATGGCTCTGAGCACTATGGGACTTAACATCTAAGGTCATCAGTCCCCTAGAACTTAGAACTACTTAAACCTAACTAACCTAAGGACATCACACAAATCCATGCCCGAGGCAGGACTTGAACCTGCGACCGTAGCAGTCGCGCGGTTCCGGACTGAAGTGCCTAGAACCGCTTGGACACCGCGGCCGGCGCTGGGTACTGCGACAATTATGAGACAAGATTAAGACCTAATGAATTGGTTGTCTCTCCAGCACACAACACGCAGTGTGTTACATTTATACATGTAGTGTCACACGGGAGGAAACTTGCGCTCAACCTGTTGCTCCTGAAGGGTGAAAATCATTAATACCAGTATTTCCTCACCCATGGACAGACCGTGCATGCCGCCACTTAATTTGCCATGCTGTAATTATTTATAAAGGTTGTTCATACTAAATGACAGCAATTGTTTTCCAAGATCACGTATCATTTGGTGCGAGGGTTCCGATGGACCGTGTTGGATCACATTTCATTCAAGCTGGATCTCGCAACGAGCGCTTTTCTTCTCTTCAGACTGCTAAATAAGCACCTGGACTGTCGCCGCGTCAGAACCGACGCCGACGACTAGGAGGCTCTTGCTAAGCGGCTCCTGGACCTCGACCTACATTTCCCTTATGTCGGGTTCCACAGACTGGTTTATCGACGGAAGAAATGCGTAAGCAAGCATGGCGATTACCTGGAAAATTAACATGTACTAGTGCCTCGTTGACTTCCCGAATAAGACGTTTCTCCCAGAGGACTTGTTGCTTTACGTTTTGAACCACTTTACTGTAGCCACACATGGTTAAGAACACAAGTTCTCTTGTCAGCAATGCTTGCTGCGCCATGTTAGTCACGCGTTGACAGTTACAGGCTTATCTTCCAGTTCAACAGTAGCCGTCTCCAAAGCAAAATACTAGAGAATTAATATTGGCTACTCGGGAACACCCATAAAGAGGGACCGGGTTGGGCCCTCGCGGAAGGGTGCTCGAGACGAAGTCTCCTTCTCCCCCACCCCTCACCCCCTTCCCTCCCTGTCCACAAACCGCCCCCACAACCATCTGTTTACCTGAAATTTTTTGTAACCCTAGCAGACAAAAATTGACCTGATCCTTGTACCACTATATCTCGTTCAGACCTGCCTAGATGCAATGCAGAACTGATTAAACAGCTATCTTGGAGAAGCATTTCACTGTTGAGAGAGGAACAGTCATCCAGCTGCTGCGTCAACCAACCCATCACAAAAATGGATAATCTCAGTTTTATGCCCATTTCTATTCCGCAGTTTGCATGCGGATGTACCACATATTTATATCATCGAATGTGTCCCATGGAGAACTACAACCCACCTTGGGTATTTGTGACTTCATTATACGCGAAATTAATTTTTCCGACATTTATTTAGTATCCTCGAACAGACAGAAGTAAGACATGAATTTAGAAGACATAGAAAATGACAAGAGTTTTCTAAAAATAAGCAAAATCTCCAGCTTTCGTTTTGCGAATTGTGCGATATTTGTCGATGTAATTACCATTTTAAATGTTAATGTTGTGCAACGCTTCATTACATATTTAGTTTTATACTTGTTTCTGTTTCCACAACACTAAGGAAATTTGTCACAAAATTTTAATTAACTCAAAGTGCAGTTTTTTTGTGCCATCTGATACTGAAAACTGAGTTTGAAGGCAATTTTTGTTGCTAGCTGTAATCATAATTACTGATCAATTCTTTATAACCGAACTACTATTAATACAGGGTGAGTCAGCAGGAAAGGTATATGCTTGAGACGCGATAGTATTAGTTATTCTGAACAAAAAGCTTCATATGGACATATACCCTTTTGCAAATGGTTTTCGAGATAGAACACGTTTAATATCACTTTTGTACGTTTTTCTTTAATAACTGAAAAACCTCACACTCCAACGAAAACGTGTGTCAGCACATAGTTAAAGTAAATTAAATTTCCATCAAAAAGGGTCCCATTAATTTTTTTGTCTAGGACTAACAGTTTGCGCGAAGAGATCGCGAGAATATTGGAAACCACGCGCGACGCGCGTGCGCTGTTTCGTAAGTGCTTCTTGTAGGCCAGTTTCAGGTAGTTTCCCGACTTGATAGACCACAAGCGTCCTGTATCAAAATGTTCGTCTCAACTTCCTCTATACTACTGTGGTACGTTATAAACAATGACAATGAACAATACAGAAAATAAATATAAATGTGCATTAAAAGTGTTCTATCTCGGAAACCACTCGGAATAGGGCATATGTCCACATCAAATTTTTTCTTGAGAATCACTAATGCTATCTCCTGTGGAAACACGTACCTTTCCTCCTAACTCACGCTGTATATTTAATTTTAAGGCATGAATCTATTTCATCAATAGAACACCTGGCTACATTAACAGAACAGGATCATGCAAGTCCTAATATTCAACCGACATTGCCTATCATGTACCGTAGCCTTGCTTCCCTGTTCTAAGCACTTCGCACTAACATCGAAACACTATACGAAACGTTAGAAACACCATGGGAAACCAGCGTTAATGAAATCGGAATATTACAGCTAAATAGCACGCCACCTCTGATCTGCTTATGAAAATTATGACAGAAACTGGGCGTACAACAGTTATTCCCAAAGATGTAGAAGCAGTGTCACTATGGCTGTCAGTTGTTTCCTTCTACTGTGCTGTGACTTTTGAATCAATAGTGACACGCTCTTCTAGCAACAAGTTTCGAGATGATCTGAAGTTGTTATCGTCTTATACAAAGCGGCAGACACATTTTGTACCCATGCGTCCAAAGAATTAGTTTTAACTTTATTTAATTTTGTCAACTTTATATATGACTGGGTTTTCATCCATTCAAATTTCTTCCAAATCAGAAGTAATTAATGTGGTGTCACAGAGAGTTTCATATTAAGGCCTTAACCTTATTGTGTACGTTAATGACTTTTCAATGGCAACATTACCAGGTACTACATTTAGCTTGACTTGCATGCTTTACAAACATTGTGATAAATAGCAAATGAAATGTAACTTAGAAACACATATTAATGAAATTTTCATTGACATTAATAACTGGTTTATGGAAAGTTCACTGTAATTAATCTTTGGAAAACTTACTACATGCAGTCAAAATATCCTTTCAAGTAAATGAGAATATTATGGTGTAGCTTAAAAAGCTGCAAAATGATTCAAACCATATCAGTCAGACAGAGAACAAAGGACATCAATAAGAAAGATTCCTATACTAAGCCATTACTCATCATGCAACTGGAAACCAATTGTATATGGCGTTCCACAACATTCCATCTTAGGGGCCTTACTTTTTCTTGTGTATATGAATGTCCAGTCAACAGTAACATTACCAGATGCCACGTTTCTTTTGTTTGCAGATGGTAATAACATCGCAATAAATAGCAAATAAAGTATAATTATGGAAATATTGTTTAATAAAAACTTTCGTGGGCATTAATGAATGTTTCCCAGCCTTTTCTGTGTCACTAAACTTTGGAAAGACGCACTCTATGCAATTCAAACCTCGTAAGAGCTTGCCTGTCAGTATATGTCTGAGATGTCACCACAAGCAGATAGAAGACCTTGAGTGCGTCAAATTATGGGAATTATAATTTTATAATAAATTCACTTGGTAGAAACAGGCCAAAAAACTGCCAAAGCACCTAACCAAATCTTTATTTGCACTGTGGATGTTGTCAGGCATTGGTGAAATAAAAATAAATAAGTTAGCCTACTTTCATTCCATAATATCACACTCGATTATTTTTTGGGTAACTCATCAAACAAAGCTAAAGTTTTCATAGTCTAAAAACTTTTGGCTTCAGTTCAAGAGTGTTGTGATAGAACTTCTTGAGAAACTGGGGATAAAACCACTGCTTACCATTATATATTTTTAATGAAAATTTTATAAGTAATGTATCTCTTTTCAAAACCAACAGCTCAGTTCATGGAATTAATGCTAGAAACACGAATAATCTTCAAAAACATTGTAAGACACTCATTTTGGTCATGAAGGATTTTCATTATTCAAGAACACACATTTTAAATAACTTACGAGTAACCATAAAAAATGAAATACCAATAAAGTTCGGTTTAAAAGAAGCCCAAAGGATTTACTAGTTGTCACTTTCCTTCACACTATTAATTTCTTAGTAGAACTGATTGATGTATATATTATACATAATTTGGAATAATGTGAAAATTAGGTTAAATCTCACTTTTTTGCATTTTCAATGCAAAGAAGTATCATAAACTGATTTTCCGTTAGATGAAGTGTGGCTGCAATATATACGAATTATCACATGCATCTGATTGTATTATACATTTGTATTTGGTGACAATTTTGTTACTTCTTAAATAAAAGCAAGTTTACGATTTTTTTAAAACTTATTCCATGTTCATGAGGACCATTTCACTTCGCATCTGCGGAAGCGAGATACGCCTAATGGGTCTATGTAATAAAATATATATCTTATTTAATGTAATCTGAGCCCTAAAAATTGTTTTTGTTTTGCGCATACTTGATTAAAATGGTCTATCTATTATCTTATGTACATTGGTATGTATACATTTAAATGTTTATGGAAAAATTATAACTAATGTGTAAATGAAAGCAATGTACAAAATTCTTAACCTTTTTTGTGTCGTTGAGAACTATCACTTAGGATGCGGAAGGAAAATCAGCATATCTGTCTTTTTTAAAAAATATTCTGTGTATTTTTATTTTCTGGCGTTTACCACATCTTTGAGGATCTTCCCACTATGGGTCTACTAAACTAACGGTGTATGGTGTATCTAGTGTAATCTTATTTGTAAATTTCTCAAATAATTATAGACACATTAAAAAGTGTTTATGACTAGTATTACAAGAATTATAGTACAATGCGTAATAATTATACATAAATTCTGAAACCCACCACTTTACATTAAATGCTACCCTTTAATATCAGTATTTCAAGTTATGTATCTTTCTCACAGTCCCTCTAACCTCTGCATTGCTGGAATATTGATTATACGAAAAGTTTTCTCCAGTTTCCTCTAACACGGTTGCAGCGAATGGACATCTTTACCAGCACTTAGAAAGCGCTGTAAGTACCGAGAACAACAGGCTGATTAGCCAGCTAAAGCTTTTATGATGAACTTGGCCTTTGTTTCTCACTGGCATTGTTGGAACCTATTCATGTTCTGTATTGAGAGGCGGCCACAAAAGAATATTGACCCGTATGGAACAGCGAAGATGAAACTTTTTCTTGGAGTGAACTGTCGTGTGATTACAAGACTGTGTTGGAATTCACTGCTCCATGGCAACTACTGCGCAGCTAGCCCGCCGCCAGCACCTGATAGGAATGTGAGCAAATCTTACAGCGACTGAGACGTAAATACAGCTGCCAAGATTTCTCACTAAGCTACGAGCGTTTCTCTGCGCCACATGAAACCAGTTTCTGATTGTGGTTGGTTGCCTTTATATGCCAAAATACTGTGTCAAATTTCTTATAAAGCCAGATCTATTTCAAGAAATTTTAGCGTTGAGATATCATTTGCAATCAAATATAAATGGAGATAGTGCCATTATTAGCATTAATTTCTGCTTCATTGTTGAAGACGAATAGTTCTATAACTCTTTGTTGTTGGTTACGTACATGAATGTTAGGACTTTGTCTTTCGTAATTAAACAAAACAAAACATTCTCATGATTACAGCTTGTTGATTAGAGGTATGTTTGGTTACATAATCAGGCAGACGTTAATGACAGTCATGACACAGGTTTAACTTGTGCTTGATCATAATAGTTATTTTCGAAGGTAAAATTTTCTCATGGAACTTAGACCTTTTACAACAAATCCGATACAGAATGATCCTTTAAGAGATCATCATTGTTTACTCAAAGGGATGTTGAGGTGGCAGCGTCTATTCCTGAGGATGATAATTTATAATCGAAACCGCTAGCAACCTTTTTCAACAAGGATTTCTTTAATAATGTAGCAGCTATGAAACACCGATTTTCGATTGTATGTAACACAGTAGAACATTAACTGTTCTTTGTTGTTCATTTATAAATTCCACTAAGTATACAACATCCCTCACACTGAAGTTTGGGCAGCTACTGGAACGCTCTTAGATTTGTAATAGGCTGCTACACTTTCTACAGGACGACACAGATTACATAATTTATTCGAGACTGAAAAAGAAAAAACAGTGGTAACGGTTAGAGGTGGAGTTATCAATCTGAAACTTTTCACAGGACGGAGTTGCAATTATATTTCGGCTGTATCTGAATGAATAAATACGGTACCGACCACTTCATTTACATGATACAGAACGTTGTGCAAAACTTAAAGACGAAATTAACTTTTGCGTGAAGTTTCATGGCCAAGTAGCATAAGTGAACCACACACAGAAAGAACTGCTACAGTGTAGGACAGAAGGGAACTGAAGGAAGTACGTAATGGGACGAACAGAAATGACACTTTTATTCAAAGACAATAATTACACTGAAACCACCACGAGTTATGATGGTCCCTGGACTCTGCGAAAGGTGGGATATACACTGAAGAGCCAAAGAAACTGGGTGCACCTGCCTAATATCGTTTATGGTCCTCGCGAGCACCCATAAATACCACAACACGACGTGGCAATGGACTCGACTAGTGTCTGAAGTAGTGCTGGAAGAAATTGACTCCATGAATCCTGCAAGCTTGTCCATAAATCCGTAAGAGTACGAGGGGGTGGAGATCTCTTCTAAACAGCACGTTGCAAGGCATCCCAAATATGCTCAATAATGTTCATATCTCGGGAGTTTGGTGGTCAGCGGAAGTGTTTAAACTCAGAAGAGTGTTCCTGGAGCCACTGTGTAGCAATTCTGGACGCGTGGGGGTCGCATTGTCCTGCTGGAATTGCCCAGATACCTCGGAATGCACAATGGACATGAGTGGATGAGGTGATTAGACAGGATACTTACGTACGTGTCACCTGTCAGAGTCATATCAGGGGTTCCACATTACTTCAAGTGCACACGCCCCACCACATTGCAGAGCCTCCACCAGCTTGAACAGTCCCCTGCTAACATGCAGGGTCCGTGGATTCATGAGGTTGTCTCCATACCTGTACACGTCCATCCACTCGATACAATTTGAAACGAGACTCGTCCGTCCAGCTAAAATGTTTCCTGTCGTCAACAGTCCACTGTCAGTGTTGATCGGCCCAGGCGAGGCGTAAAGCTTTACGTCGTGCAGTCATCAAGGGTGCACGAGTGGGCCTTCCGCTCCAGAAGCCCAAATTGATGATTTTTCGTAGAATGGTTCACACCCTGACACTTGTTGATGGCTCAGAATTGACATCTGCAGCAGTTTGCGGAAGGGCTGCACACACAAGAACGATTCTCTTCAGTCGTCATTGGTCCCGTTCTTGCAGGTTCTTTTTCCGGCGGCAGCGATATCGGAGATTTGATATTTTACCGGATTCCTGATATTCACAGTACACTCGTGAAATGGTCTTACGGGAAAATCCCCACTTCATCGCTACCTCAGAGACGCTGTGTCCCATCGCTCGTGCGCGATCATAATACCACATTCAAACTCACTTAAATCTTACCAACCTGCCTCTGTAGCAGCAGTGACCAGTGTAACAACTGCGCCAGACACTTGTTGTCTTATATAGGCGTTGCCGACCGCAGCGCCGTATTCTGCTTTTTTACATATTTCTGTATTTGAACACACATGCCTATACCAGTTTCAGTGTAGTTTTTAATATGATGTATGATGACAACGGACGGCAGTAATTGCTCTGCAACGTGCTCGTATGCTGCTTATAAGGTTGGTAGGGAGCTCTTGTGGTAGGGCGATCCATTCCTCCACCAGCGCGGGCGACGTCTGCTCGACGGTCGTTGGCGCCTGTGGATGTGTCGCAATACATTTACCCAACACATCCCTCACGTGCTCAATGGGATTTAAGTCGAGGGAATGGGTAGGCCAGTCCACTTGCCGAATACACACTCGTTCCAAGAGCTTCTACATTTGCAATGTTCAGTGCACATTGTCAGGTATAAAAACAAAGTCAGTGCCGAATGCACCGCAGAAAAGACGCACGTGGGGCAGCAGCACTGTCTCACAATAACCTCGACCGGCGAGTTTATGTATTCACAGATCTGGAGGTCAGTACGCCATGGAACATTATGTCTCTCCACAGCGTAACACCTGGACAATCGAAACGATCATATTCACCGCTGTTCCTGAGTGAATTACGTGTTCCCTTTCTTCGCTATATGAAGGTAACTATCGAGATTACAAAATGGAATCGGATGTCTCTCAAGAAAATTAGCCCAGCAGAAAACATAGAGCTCGTTGAAATTCTTGAACTCTCGCTGTACTACAACTGTTTCTTTTTAATAACAAAATATATTACTAAAAATAACGACTTACAAAGGGAAATAGCTTAGCTGGCACCATGCCTGGCATTTTTGTCGATAACTTGGAAACAATATTTTAATAAATTCCAGGTTTGTAAAGATTAAGTCATCTAATGTAAACATGCAGACGACATCATGGTGACGCTAAAAGGTAGCGGAAACCACATCGATATCTGTGCGAAACTCTTTTGTTCTTTGTATCCCAAAATTAATTTTATCACTGAACTAGAGGAACATAGCTCTATTGACTATTTAAACTTAATGAACACTGAAACTAACAATAGACATACGTTCAGCATTTACAGATAACCCACTACATAGATAACAGAACACAGGAAGCAACGAAAAGTAACAAAAATGTTATCCGGGTGACTTATTGTAGAAATGTTTCTCAACACCTAGAGAAGCAACAGAACAAAAAAGAAAACACACCGTCAGATGCTCTTTTCAAACAAATAATACCCTCAGACTGCGGCTTTGGCGCAAGGTGGATGACAAAAGTAATAAATTATCAAATGCGGGCGTTCATTAAATGTGTTTCGGTGACTGTGGGAAATTTTCTACTGGAGAGAAAGGCAGGAATTTTAATACTAGGTTTGGGGAACATACACAGAACAAAACTGCATTAGGACACCACCTGACTAAACACAATCGTACAGTAACCAACATAGACTACAAAATGCGAGACGTAAACATTGCACCACAGAGCCGCCTGTCGAACCGTTTGGAAGAAATATAAATCTGCAGGAATAAGAATCGCCACCACACGAACCGTGTGAATGAACGAAACGAATTTGCATTGAACTTCTATTTTTCATTGCATGATAGGTCGTTGTAACTATTGCATGTCGTGGTGCTGTGACTGTCTTTTTTTTTCTGCCCTAGACCTACGTCGCCCAGGTTTTCTTGTCATTGTTTCTGCAAGTCCGTTGTTCCTTTGACTTTGAGCTGTTGATATCAGTTGACTTTATTCTGTACTGTATACGTCACATTTGAGAGCTAGCATTTATAATTTGAACTAATATATTACTTCGGACCCACGTTTAAGCACTAACTTTGTAAGTAGGCTGTTTAGGTTTTTATGTTGGTAACGCCATCTAGCGCTCTGTATGAAAATCACTGGCTGTGCTGTGTGAAGTCTGTGGCTGGTTTGCATTGTTGGAATTTGCTATTGTAGTGTTGGGCAGTTGGCTGTGAACAGCGCGTAGTGCAGTTGGAGGTGAGCCGCCAGCAGTGGTGGATGTGGGGAGTGAGATGGCGGAGTTTTGAGAGCGGATGATCTGGACGTATGTCCATCACAGACAGTAAATTTGTAAGACTGGATGTCATGTACTGATATATTATGACTTTTGAACACTATTAAGGTAAATACATTGTTTGTTTCTATCGAAATCTTTCATTTGCTAACTATGCCTAACAGTAGTTAGTGCCTTCAGTAGTTAGAATCTTTTATTTAGCTGGCAGTATTGGCGCTCGCTCTATTGCAGTAGTTCGAGTAACGAAGATTTTTGTGAGGTAAGTGATTCATGAACGGTATAGGTTATTGTTAGTCAGGGCCATTCTTTTGTAGGGATTATTGAAAGTCAGATTGCGTTGCGCTAAAAAAATGTGCGTCAGTTTAAGCATAGTCATTTATAATTTTTCCAAGGGAACGTTTCAACTTGACCGAGCGAGGTGCTGCAGGACTGGGACTCGCATTCGCGAGGAAGACGGTTCAACCCGAGTCCAGCCATCCTGATCTACATTTTCCGTGATTTCCCTAAATCGCTTGAGGCAAATGCTGGGACTGTTCCTTTGAAAGGACACGGCCGACCTTCTTCCCCTCCTTTCCTAATCCGATTGGACCGATGACCTCGCTGTTTGCTCCCCTCCAGCCAAATCAACCAACCAAGCACTAACTTGGTTTTAATTGAATTTTAACTTGTCCTATTTTGTTCCACACAGAATGTTAAAGATAATATCCCTGACTTCGTAGCACACTATTGTAAACAGTGCTCATGGTCAACGACACCTAGCGTCCAAGCTGTTTGTACAGCGGCTATAAGCACAGCCTGCTAACGACGGTTCTGCATTGTGGGGCGTGAGTATCATAATTGTACATCTACATGATTACTCTGCAGTTCACAATTGTCTGGCAGAGGGTTCCTCGAACCGCCTTCAAGCTATTTCTCTACCGTCCAATTTTGGAACCAATTTAGAATAGTGTGGGCAAAACGAATATTTAAAGCTTTCAAGGCGAGCTCTGATTTTTCTTATTTTATTACGGTGATCATTTCACCCTGCTTAGGTGGTTGTCAACAAGATATTTTCGCATTCGAAGGAGAAACTTGGAGACTAAAATTTCGTGAACAGATCTTGCCGAAACAAAAAACGCCTTTGTTTTAATGACTGCCACCTCAACTCGCGAATCATATCAGTTGCACTCCCCCCCCCCCCCCCTTTTCGCTATAATACAAATTGAACTGCCCTTCTTTGAAATTCACAAGAACGATGTTTTATGAAGCCGTGTTGGATATTTGTCGATCAATCGTTTTCTCCGAAATAACTCATAATGTCCGAACACTGTATACGTTTCAAACTCCCATTGTAAATGGATGTTAGGAATAAGGGTCTGCAACTCAGCGGATTACTCCTGATTCCTTTCTTGAGTATTAACGACACCTGTGAAACTTTCCAGTCTTCAGATACGAATTTTTCAACTAACGAGCGGTTGTACATGATTGCTTAGTATGGAGCTACGCCTCTGAAGGGAATCTAATTGGTATACAATCTGAACCGCAGGCCTTGCCTTTATTAAGCGATTTAAGCTGCTCCGCTACGCAGAGGATATCTACTTATAAGTTACGTTGGCAGTTATTCTTGATTCGAATGCTGGAATGTTTATTACGTCTTCTTTGGTGAAGGAATATCGGAAAACTGTGTTTAGCAGCTCTGTTTTAGTGGCATTCTTATCAGTACAATTACCATAGCTTTTGTGCACTGAATGTATTGATTTCATTTTGGAGCTAGTGTCCTTAACATACGACCAGAATCCCCTTGGATTTTCTGCCAGATTTCGAGACAGAGTTTCACTGATGAAACTATGAAAAGAATTTCGCACTGAAGACCACGCTGAATTTCGAGCCTCCTTCATCATGTTTTTATACCATGTGACGATGCCAGTCATGGCTACATATTTAGTTTCCTTCTTTCCTTAGCTTCAGGGGCACAGGTATGTTTCCAAGTTCCCTCTCAAAAAATATGAGTCATGCTACTGCTTTTAGTGTTGATGCCGTATCATAATGCTCTTATTCATAAATATGCGCATTCGTTTATAGATTCATCTGAAGATGATGATTACGACTGAAACCAGATACCGAATAAAAGTATTATTTGTGGTCGTAGACTGTTGTAATTTTCATCTATCGTATATAAATGTTTCCCAGTAGCAGTAGTTCTGTAATTCTTTACAATAATCTTTATGCTGTCGATATTAGGATCAAACTACCGCAGTCTCTCGTATTGTAATATATTTCGTGGACGAACATCAGAAATGCGACAACAAGATATGTAGAAGACATTTCAAGTGATGTTCAACACGTAGATCAACACATTGACGGTTCAGTCGAAGCAGGTTTTGTTTTGACCATCATCTTATTTCTACCACAGAGTAGAGTTGATTATGATGACAGGTTTTAAGTGCCCATCGGAAGTTTCTGAACAACGAGTAGCAAGATCGAAAGAATTATAGCAATGGAGGTAACTGAACACAGCACCACAAGAAGACAGCAATATCATACGAACAAAGTAAGTGATGTTTCAAATATGTTTATATGAACAGCAGACCAACAAAGCAGTTGAACATTACTTGCTGTTAGGTTACCCTTTTCTTTTGCCGCGGCTCGTATTAACACTGTACAAAACAATTTTAATATCTATGTGTTCTTTTGATAAATGTTTTTCTTTCTATTGGCATTCTAGCCTGATGCTGAAGCTTGTGCCGCGAGAAATAATGCTTCATTAAATAACTTAAGTAAGTCAACAAAATTTTGTGAAAGATACCGATTTCTGAAAAACCTTTTCAAATTTTTGAAACCGTCACGGTCGATTAATACTCAATATCAGTTTAAATTGTAGACAGTACAAGATGTTACATTCAAAAATTTTATATTTGAGAAATGAATGCAAGGAAAGACTGACCGAAGGAACACTACCCGCTGATTGGCTAAAGTTAACCTCCTGCGGCCAGGAACCAAGACTTTTAGAGTAACAGGTTCTGTCACTTTCCAAGCTCCAGAGTGTAAAAATGTGTTCCCTGTGCAGTCTGAGAATATGATGACCACTTTTAGAATTTTACTGGTAATATTTTATGAGTACTGAGATGCCGTCCGTGGGACTTGATCTAAACCAAGTCGCACAGACTGACGCATAATTCAAGCAATGTTTTATGTCACTATTGACAGTACTGATTTTTGTTGCAAGTTGCGTTTCACATGCCAATGTTTTAAATACATCGTTAAATAAACGGTCCTTATGTGAATTGCAAATCAGCTTTTTCCTTCGTGTCGACCAGTCGCGATCTTGCTTTCTAATGTTAATTCACTTTTAGAGATGAACATTTCTGCTCTGCGATGTAGGTGCCGTTAGCAAGCAGGCCTTTTTGTGTGTTCTAGCAACAAGCACATTCCTTATGGCAACCATTATTGCACATAGGCAACGGATTATACCAACCGGTACAGTGTGGAGACTGCCACGCAAAATGAGGGGCAGTCAGATGAGATGCGAACACTCGTCACAACGGGGCATTGGAATGTTTTCATTCAAAAGTAATCACCACACCTGCTGAGACATTTATCCCGCAGGGAGACGAGACTGTGATATTTCTGGATTTAGTAGCAAAATACACGTAGCTACCAGATTCTTTCCTCAGAGTAGTACAGGCTGCAGCACTGTGAATATGACGTAATAAGTGGTGTGAGGTACCAGTAGCAGATCGTACGTTTCTTAGCGGGAAGCCCGCCAGAATCAATGTGGTTGGCTGATACATTCGTAGTATCCGCTCCAAAATGCTTCCTTTCATTAACATTTTAAGAACAGTAGATTAAACCTACTTAAGATTCTGGAATAAGTATCTCCAAATATCAAGCTATCGCCTACTTGTTTGGAAGATCAAAATTACATTCGTAAGAAAAAGCAAAAGTTAAACGAATAGGCAGACGAAGCCCTAAAGCGGGCTCCCAAGTGAGGTAGTGGCACTGCCTAATGAGACAGGAAGGGACAGTCATGTCGATTTTGTATATATAAGGAGCCTAGAACAGTTTAAGAATCCGTAACATGTAATCAGTTACTGCATCCTTGCGGGCTACTTAATATCCCTGTTTGTGATTGTTTCATGGCAATACACGATATATGATGCATTCGCATATGAATGTTTGCATCTTGAACAGTTTCCTTGTAGGTGTCTTTCATACGTTCTATGTATGTGGATTCTATATTCGGCTTATACCACTTCTCGGGCGTTCATTTTATAGATATGACAGTGTATGCCCCTCATCTATGTACACATAAGCATTTTATACTTCGACATGACACATAGGTCATGTTCCTTCTTTTTACTTCTTTGTGAGTTATTGTTTCCTTCCATTCATTACCTTTTACAGTTATTTTGTCTTACAGTAAGTTATTTCAACGTTTTGCAGATAATGCATGCCCGACTGTCAAATAAAAATCGTGGATAGTATTTAAAGAAATTTTAATAGTATAATTGTTCAATGTATTGAGTTGAAATTTGTGATGGTACATTTTAGATATGTGACAGTGGATGTATCTGTTATTTCTGTCAAATGTTGGGTGTAAATTCATTTGTAGAGTCTTGCCTTTGCTCTCATTTTATTTTAATCTGTTTCTATGTAACTTGAACGGTAAGTTGATAATGCTATCTTTAATGTTTTCTGCATACATGCCTGAAGATGGCGTAATGAAGCGTCGAAACTGGTAGCGACAAAATAAAATAAAGTCATAAGGACAGCTGTAGGTGCTTTTATTTTTTGTCACCTCATTATAGATGTCGGACGTCATAGGCTGGGCAGACTGGTAAAACAGGATAGACGGCGAACTGAGGTGGAACTAACATCAGACTCTAATGCTGGCCAGAGTACAAGTGTGGCCGAACGCCCAGTGCACTGCACACTCCCAACGATGGCCATCACAGCTGACGATCCAGACATGTGCCAATGTTAACACCACGACATCGGCAACTACGACTGAAATGGACACGTTACCATCAGCGCAGTGGCAGAGGGTTGCGTGGTCTGATGAATCCCCATACCTTCTCCATCATGCCGACAGGACGGCGCAAATCCGTCGTCTTCCAGGCGAACAAGTTCGTGACACCTGTACTGCAGGACAGAGAAAAGCTGGCGGCGGCTCCATTATGCACTAGGGAGAGGAGCTCCTGCAAGGCACCATGACGGCTAAGGAGTATCGTACACTGGTTGCAGACCACGTACACCCCTTCATCAAGATTATGCTTCCCGACGGCAGCGGGCATTTTTCAGCAAGATAATGCGCCGTGTCACATGGCCAGGAGTGTGATGGAGTGGTTCGAGGAACACAGTGGCGAGTTCCACTTCATGTGCTGGCCCCCCCCAAGTCGTCAGATCTTAACCCGATCGAACATATCTGGGATGTGATTCAGCGTCCCTGTTCCCGGAATTTACGGGAATTAGGTAACTTGTGTGTGTGTGTGTGTGTGTGTGTGTGTGTGTGTGTGTGTGTGTGTGCAAATGTGGCGCCACGTTCCTCAAGCGACCCATCAAGGCCCTCACTGCTTCTATGCCACGACGCGCCTCTACTGTTACCCGTGCCATAGGTGGACATACTGGGTATTAGGTAGGTGGTCATAATGTTCTGGCTGATCACTGTAAGTGTGTAATGACATCTCGTTATTTTATAAGTATATAGTTCTGGCGATACCGGCCATGACCTTCTTCTTCTGTGCGGATGCACACATATTCCCCGAACTCTTACAGGACTTGGAAGAATGTCTTCCACGAGTAATGAGTGTGTTGGGGTGGGACACTACGAATGTAGTGTGTGGACTTACAAGGTGAGAATGTGAGTCGCGCGGGAGGCGTGCGCGAGATAGTCCCTGCAGTCGCACTCAGCCCTCGGTGGCTGAGATGGGTAGAGCGTCTGCCATGTAAGCAGGAGATCCCGGGTTCGACTCCCGGTTGGGGCACACATTTTCACCTGTCCCCGTTGATCTATATCAACGCTCGTGCGCAGCTGACGGTATTAATACAATTCTAATCTCGTTATTTTGTATGCCATTGGGTGTGTGTAGGTCCTGCGCCAGAGCCACCTTCTATTGTGCATTACAACCTGTTGAATAAGACAACTGGATATTTCTAAAGTTCTAGAGGATCGTTGAGCCTACCTAAGGGGGAATGAGTGGGTTAGCGGACGCACATGTCTGTTTGTAGAAAGACTGGGCAATCTTTTTAAACTGGTCAATGACCTCCAGTTTGCCAGCGGCACCGTGAAGGTAGCAGATGGAAAGTTGCAAGGCACAGTATAAATCCTTCGTAATGCCTTATTCTGGAGAGTTTGCAGCCAGTGAAGATGGGATTTCGCTGCATTACCCCAGACATCCATCCGAGTCATAGGAAGAGAGCACAACAGACGGAGAGCACAGGCCGTTCTTTTAGTGGGGGTATAATGCCCCTAGTCGCTGTGATACCTTGCTACGAAGTTCTTGGACGTGCCTTTGGCACGTGAGTCGAGAGTCCAGAACCACGCCTAGGTATTTGACCGACACGATCCACTGAATTGGTTTGTCGAAAAGTTCCACTTCTGGGATGGATGATCGATGCTTCTGCTCACAACGCAACACTCTTTGCCTCCTTTTATATTGGCGGGTCTGCCTTTCGTGACATCTATCGGTCAATTCCGCATTAAATAGGGGCTTTATCTGATAGCGTACACATAAAGTATCACGATCCACAGGCACTGCAAGATCGACTGCTTCCACAAGTGCAACCGTTATCCAAACACAAACAGAAAATCCGAAACACTTGTAGCAACCGTTCGCAGCATGTGATCCACTGTCGTGTGGCCTTTGCATAGAAGAGGTGCGCTGGTGACGTACCGGCAGGCGTGGAGGCGAAGGCGCGCTTCTGCTTCTCCAGCGGCTCGTCGGGGGGCAGCCTGGCGGGGGGCGTGGCGCCCGTGCCGCCCCCGCCGCCGCCCACCGGGCCTACGCCCACGCGCAGCATCTCGCCCTCCGACAGCGTCTTCTGCAGCAGGCGCTTCCGCGGCCGACGCTCCACCGGCGCCGGCTCGAAGTCGATCAGGATCTGCCGTGACAAGTAACAACCACTGACGTGAACAACATTCGGTCTACATCGACACCATTAAAAAAATAAGCGACATGCAGGAATAGTTTCAGAATGGGTATTTCTTATAGTGGGACAAAAAAGCGCTACAAAACACCAACAGAAGTTGCTCAGAAATAGTTCGATTAACAGGCCGCAATATTTCATCTGCCCATTCAAATGCAAAGGCTCTTATGCAAGTGAATCTCTGACTGTAGTAACAACACTAACTAGTCCAAGCCTGCTTGTTTTGAGAAAAACGAAAATAATGTTTTTTGTATGTTTCTTCTTTTTCCTTTCTCAATTAAATTTCACTTTGTATCATACAGATTCTGATTATATCCAGACCTTATTTTCAGTGGTTTTATGATTAGATTATTAGATGATTTTAGACCTATAAGTTATTCAACATGTGCTGTTTTTGAAACAAATTTCTTTTCACAAAAATTATTCTACGTTGCTCATCAGTTTATTTTTGTAAGGTTACAAATTATGTTAGGGAAACTAGGTTCATTGTTTGTCCCTGCAAAAGCTGTTATTTTAAGGTTATATCACAGGTTCTGAACATCAATATGTAACTGCTAAACACACAGACAATAAATGACAAGCTTGGAGAAGTACTGCTTCTCTCCATGTCTCTTATACTCTGCCAGGATCTTTAGGGTCTACTAAAGAGCAGAGTGGCCTATTGAAGAATAGGTGCTCTTCAGGGAAATAAAAGACCAATTTTTGAGTTCGTCTGTTGTTTGTGGGCGACCAGATGTAAATTTAAACTGTTCTTTGAAGATATTGAAATAAAATTCATGCTTAATGTTAATTGCTTTGTGGTGTAGTATTTTGTATTGCTTGTGCATGATTCTGACATTTAGTTGCCAGTTTAAATAAAGCTGTTCTCCTGTGTCATAGTGAATATTATTTTGGGGATACAAATTTACCTGTCAATAATTCGTAATTATTTCTGCACCGCTGATTTGATTAGCTGATGAATTTTTACCCCTATCATACAAATTTACCTGTCAATAATTTGGAATCATTCCTGCACCGCTGATTTCATTTGCTGATGAATTTTTACCCCTCTCATCAGCAGGGGATTTTCCATAAGGAAGTAGAATGCTTACCCTCCTGGCCCTTTGGCTTGTGGCGACATGGATGCCTAAGGAAGCTGGTTATCCAGTGCTGGAATTAACGAAATGTTGAAAGTTGTTGATCCTCGTTGGTACTTATCCTCCTCTGGTACCCACCCTGTCATCTAGGAATATCATGTACAGAAATACATCCTTGAATATAAGAATCCGATCCATCCTTTGAAATCATGTATTAGGAATTTTAAAATGTTTCATCTTTTTCCCCTGCATTCAGTAACAAAATAAAACGTTAAATTACAACTTTAATGATACATAAGCTTCATTATCAGAACATTTTCGTCAATATTTTCATTGGAAATCGACATGGCACTGTAATTTTTGTACTCCAAAACTTTTATTCGTGATCGTTTTATGATTTCGTTTTGTTCTAGATATTTTTTACATCCTTTTTTTCTTTTTAAGCTCTTACTACCAAAATCTACACATTGATCATGACCGGGCCAAATATCTCGCGAAATAAGCAGCAAACGAAAAAACTACAAAGAACGAAACTTATCTGGCTTGAAGTGGGAAACCAGATGGCGCTATGGTTGGCCCGCTAGAATGCGCAGCCATAGGTCAAACGCATATCAACTGCGTTTTTCAAATAGGAACCCCCATTTTTATTATATATTAGTGTATTACGTAAAGAAATATGAATGTTTTAGTTGGAAAACTTTTTTCGCTTTGTGATAGATGGCACTGTAATAGTCACAAACGTATAACTACGTGGTATCACGTAACATTCCGCCAGTGCGGACGGTATTTGCTTCGTGATACATTACCCGTGTTAAAATGGACCGTTTACCAATTGCGGAAAAGGTCGATATCGTGTTGATGTATGGCTATTGTGATCAAAATGCCCAACGGGCGTGTGCTATGTATGCTGCTCGATATCCTGGACGACATCATCCAAGTGTCCGGACCGTTCGCCGGATAGTTACGTTATTTACGGAAACAGGAAGTGTTCAGCCACATGTGAAACGTCACCCACGACCTGCAACAAATGATGGTGCCCAAGGAGGTGTTTTAGCTGCTGTCGCGGCTAATCCGCACATCAGTAGGAGACAAACTGCGCGAGAATCGGGAATCTCAAAAACATCGGTGTTGAGAATGCTACATGAACTTCGATTGCACCCGTACCATATTTCTAAGCACCAGGAATTGCATGGCGATGACTTTGAACATCGTGTACAGTTCTGCCACTGGACACAAGAGAAATTACGGGACGATGACAGATTTTTTTGCACGCGTTCTATTTAGCGACGAAGCGTCATTCACCAATAGCGGTAACGTAAACCGGCATAATATGCACTATTGGGCAACGAAAAATCCACGATGGATGCGACAAGTGGAACATCAGCAACCTTGGCGGGTTAATGTAGGTTGCGGCATTATGGGAGGAAGGATAATTGGACCCCATTTTATCGATGGCAATCTAAATGGTGCAATGTATGCTGATTTCCTACGTAATGTTCTACCGATGTTACTAGAGGATGTTTCACTGCATGACAAAATGGCGATGTACTTCCAACATGATGGATGTCCGGCACATAGCTCGCGTGCGGTAGAAGCGGTACTGAATAGCATATTTCATGACATGTGGATTGGTCGTCGAAGCACCATACCATGTCCCGTACGTTCACCGGATCTGACGCCCACGGATTTCTTTCTGTGGGGAAAGTTGAAAGATATTTGCTATCGTGATCCACCGACAACGCCTGACAACATGCGTTAGCGCATTGTCAATGCATGTGAGAACGTTATGGAAGGCGAACTACTCGCTGTTGATAGGAATGTCGTTACACGCATTGCCAAATGCATTGAGGTTGACGGATATAATTTTGAGCATTTATTACATTTATGTGGTATTTACAGGTAATCACGCTGTAAGAGCACGCGTTGTCAGAAATGATAAGTTCACAAAGGAACATTGGAAAAACCGAAATAAAATGCTCAAACGTAACTATGTTCTGTATTTTAATTTAAATAAACCTACCTGTTACCAACTGTTTGTCTAAAATTGTGAGCCATATGTTTGTGACTATGACGGCGCCATCTATCACAAAGCGAAAAAAGTGGTCCAACTAAAACATTCATACTTCTTTACGTACTATTCGAATATGTAATAAAAATTGAAGTTCCTATTTAAAAAAACTCAGTTGATATCCGTTTGACCTATGGCAACGCCACCTAGTGGGCCAACCATAGCGCCATCTGGTTTCCCCTCAAGCTAGAGAAGTTTCGTTCTTTGTAGGTTTTTCGTTTGATGCTTATTTCGTGAGATATTTGGCCCGGACACTATCAATGGACCACC
Organism: Schistocerca cancellata; assembly: GCF_023864275.1. Lineage (NCBI taxonomy): Eukaryota > Metazoa > Arthropoda > Insecta > Orthoptera > Acrididae > Schistocerca > Schistocerca cancellata. The sequence continues at coordinate 826,804,528 of NC_064627.1, read as the reverse complement.
CTGTATAATCGATGGTCTTTAACAATGAATAATCACGGCAATATTGGGGTAATATCCGGAAACAGACTTGCCAACATCGGTTGCAGTGTCGCTCCTCCTCTCACTAATACCTTTGCCTCTAATTTCTCCCATTAAGAATGTATAACAAAAGTTCTTTCTGCATTCATTCGATGGAAAGAGCTTCAGCGTATGGAAACCAACTCTTAAGTCAGTATGGGGAAAAAAGTGGACTACTGTTATTTCTGCATTCAGCTATTCAAGTGAAGAATAAGCTCTACACTGACTGTTAAGTCATGTGCAAGAGCGTGTGCTCTCATGGACTGATGACCATTTCTTTCCAGTTGTGGATGCGCTGTTTGTTTAGCGGGTCGTAGCACGATCCGGTGAGGCAGCTGACCTACATTCACATGCATGCATGCTCTGCCTTGACGTTGACTGCTGCTTCAGGAGTTCAGTTCTCTCTCTCTGTCTACTAGCATTTATCCCGCCATACGGTGCCCACTCTGCCCGCATCTCGTGGTCGTGCGGTAGCGTTCTCGCTTCCCACGCCCGGGTTCCCGGGTTCGATTCCCGGCGGGGTCAGGGATTTTCTCTGCCTCGTGATGGCTGGGTGTTGTGTGCTGTCCTTAGGTTAGTTAGGTTTAAGTAGTTCTAAGTTCTAGGGGACTGATGACCATAGATGTTAAGTCCCATAGTGCTCAGAGCCATTTTTTGTGCCCACTCCTTTTCGATGGTTTGGCAAATTAATCTGTTTAAACTTTGAGGCTGGCTGACCGTCCAATCTTCTCAATTGTCAGTAAATCTGAGGAGTGTCATGCTCGCAACATGTATGCAAATCTTGAAAACTTTCTTCTGTGCTTTATCTTCTTTTAGCTGTTTGTGTATCGTATTTTCAGAGGTGGAGATTGTGGACTTGCCCAGTATTTGACTAAACGAGTGAGGGAAGGCACCTAAAACCACGCTGGCCTGCATACCGGAACAACGGTCGTAACTCAGCAGCGCGGACTCGGTTTGGATTTTGCTCACCTGGCCCTTCTCGCAAGCTAGGGTGCTGCACATTAAACTGCACCAGTAGGTCACGATGACATTACAGACACCGTGTTTAAATCAGCAGTACTCAATCCTTGTGTTCTGTGTACGACATTAAGTAAGGCTTACCCGAAAGATTGGGCAACACAGGCGGATGTTACACCATCACTACAAACTGTTACTGCGCTTTCAAAGTCGCTACAGGTGTAAAAGAAGGTGTATAGTTCCTAGAAAATAAGCAGGACATCCGAAATCGGGGTGGCAAATTAAAGTAACCGTATATTAGTTCCAGGATGCTGTTGTTACAAGCTGCTGAACTTCTGAGAGAGTAGTACAGAGACTTCTGCTGTCGACGAGCATGAAGATTAGGAAACCGGAAAGACGGTGAAAGGAGCCCTTTCACGTATTCTTGCAGTTTTCGTTAATTGTAAAATGTAAACTTTCACGCCAAGAAATGTCAAACTTATTAAAATATTGGGGGCTTTTACGCTGTGATCCGATGAATGTCTTTTTGAAATCCAACGTTTCGCACCCGTCTGTGTGGGCCATCTTCAGGGCGGGGCGTGGGAGAGGAAGAAGGAATTGTAACTTTTTCAAAGGTCCTCCTATACACACGCTGTCTCACTAGTGACTAAAGCAAAATTCCGTTTCGCGATCTCCCTTGCTTAGCTATGACGTCACACGTTTTGTAACTTCAGCTTGTCGTCGGTTGCTGTCGTCTGCTATTATCACGCCTTGGTAGGAGACCGTTATGCTTCCTTTTGACTGGGTAATATTTAAAGACGGGTCGAAAATCGTTTGGAAGAAAATAACAGCATCAGCAGAAAGGTGGAAACTGACAGGTCAGATGCTGCAGACCATGCTATGCAACCATGGGACTACGGGATTCGATATAATAAGAATCATTTACTGCCAGCCACAAACGGATACTATGAAAAGCTATAGAGAGAGACTAGAGACCTGAATAATTTCAAGCAGAACGAGGAGTGTGTGAAACTGAATGGTATCTGGATTCCGGTGGTGAAGAAGGTGTGTGCCAGTCCTCCACGACGGGATGACACCAACAGCGGAAGACAGCAACCGACAACAGCCAATTGCGCTAGAGTTTTCAAAAAAATGTTACGTCACCGCTCTGAGCGGGAACAAGCGGACACGGAATTTTACTTAGTCATTAGGGAACCGTTTCGTGTACAGGACCTTCGAAAAATCTACAAACCCTCTTATAGATGACCGCAGGAGACGAGGACGAGACGCTGGTTTCCAACAACCGATCGTAAGACCACGGGGTAATAGCCTGGAAGAGGGTGCTCATTAAATCACTAAAAAAATAAAACCGTGATCAACTATGGGAGGACAAACAGATGTAATCAATAAAAAGTTTTTTGATTGCTTGACGGGTGAGACCACCAAAGTGGTGCGACGTCCCGATGAATGTCACTCCTAGCATGTCGTAAATTCAACTAAATACCTAGGTATTACAATTACGAACAACTTACATTGGAAAGAACACATAGAAAATGTTGTGGAGAAGGCTAACCAAAGGCTGCGTTTTATTGGAAGGACACTTAGAAAATGTAACAGACCTACAAAGGAGACTGCCTACGCTACGCTTGTCCGTCCTCTTTTAGAATACTACTGCGCGGTGTGGGATCCTTACCAGACAAGACTGGCGGAGTACATCGAAAAAGTTCAAAGAAAAGCAGCACGTTTTGTATTATCGCAAAATATGCGAGAGTGTGTCACAGAAATGATACAGGATTTGGGCTGGAAATCATTAAAAGAAAGGCGTTTTTCGTTCCGACGGAATCTTCTCACGAAATTCCAATCACCAACTCTCTCCTCCGAATGCGAAAATATTTTGCTGACACCGACCTACATGGGGAGAAACGATCACCACGATAAAATAAGGGAAAACAGAGGTCGTACTGGAATAATAGAGAATTGTGAAGGTGGTTCGATGAGCCCTCTGCCAGGCACTTAAATGTGATTTGCAGAGTATCCATGTAGATGTGGATGTAGATGTTGATCTCGTGCGAAATGTCGAAACAGTACACAGACGATGCTGAGGGACTGGTCACCCCCGCCCCTCCCGACAGGGCGGGTGAGAGTGTAGGGGTGGGATCAACCGCGTGCAAATCCGTGTCGAAGTGAGGTGCTGGCGGTGGTGCTGGGGGGGGGGGGGAGGAGGAGGAAGACCGCGTTCGAATCGCGACGTGGTCCGTCAGGCGGCACCTCGCTTGCGGTGTGGATAACTCTCTGCTGGAAGCCCTCGCAGCGTGTTGTGTCCAGTAGCGGGTCCCGAACAGGGTTCAATTGGTAGGCATCATCTGTTTACGAGGCCTGATATTGACGGCTTTCTTTATTAAGGTGTCCAAAATTTAGTGACTTGGTCGGTTGAAAATCTGGCATATGCCTTTATTCCGAGCTGTGCACACTGACCGCCGTTTCAGTCTTTTTGCCCCAGGCCAACGTACCCGACGTTCTCGAAGCTGCACTGCGGAACGCAGTGTTGTGGAGGGCCAGTGGATTTTGGGACGATGGTCACACAGACTGTTTCTTTCAGCATGCCGAGCTCGCTGTAACAAAGTTATTCAAATTAACCTTCCGGTAGGCGCGCCTTCTGGTCGTACGAGGGCAAACATTTCTTGAACGCTGTAAACAAATGAACTATCCACATACACACATCAAAAAAAGTTATGCATCACCTCGGTTCCGAGTGTTCCGTAACCGGTACAGAGAATTGGAATAGAGATCAACATAAACATCATTTCTGCCCTTTATAATGCTCATGAAAACCGCACATTGCATGTTGTACCACCATACAGTGAGACCCTCAGAGGTGGAGGTCCAAATTGCTGCACACACTGGTACCTCTAATATGTCTACATCTACATCCATACTCCGCAAGCCACCTGACGGTGTGTGGCGGAGTAGCACGTCCTCTTGCATTGATGCATGCCTGTATTCGTCATGGCATGCTATCCACAAGTACATCAACGCACTGTTGGTCCAGATTGCCCCACTCCTCAACGGCGATTCGGCGTAGATCCCTCAGAGGGGTTGGTGGGTCACGTCGTCCATAAACAGCCCTTTTCAATCTATCCTAGGCATGTTAGAATATGCTGGCCACTCTAGTCGAGCGATGTCGTTATCCTGAAAGAAGTCATTCACAATATGTGCACGATGGGGTTGCGAATAGATGTCCATGAAGACGAATGCCTCGTCAATACGCTGCCGATATGGTTGCACTGTCGGTCGGAGGATGGCATTCACGTATCGTACAGCCGTTACGGCTTCTTCCACGACCACTAGCGGCATACGTCGGCCCCACATAATGCCACTCCGAAACTGCAGGGAACCTCCACCTTGCTGCACTCGCTGGACAGTGTGTCTAAGGGGTTCAGTCTGACTGGGTAGCCTCCAAACATGTCTCCAATAATTGTCTGGTTGAAGGCGACACACATTGGTGAAGAGAATGTGATGCCAAACCTGAGCGACCAATTCGGCATGTCTTTGGGCCTGTGTGTACCGCGCTTCAAGGTCTGGTTGCAAAGATGGACCTCGCCATGGACGTTGGGAGTTAAGTTGCGCATCATGCAGTCTATTGCTCACAGTTTGAGTCATAACACGACGTCCAGTGGCTGCACGAAAATCATTATTCAACATAGTGGTGTTGCTGTCAGTGTTCGTCCGAGCCATAATCCGGAAGTAGCGGTCATCCAAAGCAGTAGTAGCCATTGGGCGGCCTGAGCGAGGCATGTCATCGACAGTTCCTGTCTCTCTGTATCGCCTCCATGTCCAAATAACGTCGCTTTGTTCACTCCGAGACGCTTGGACGCTTCCCTTGTTGAGAGCCCTTCCTGGCACAAAATAACAATGCGGACGCGATCGAACCGCGGTATTGACCGTCTAGGCATAGTTGAACTACAGACAACACGAGCCGTTTACCTCCTTCCAGGTGGAATGATTGGAACTGATCAGCTGTCGGACCCCCTCCGTCTAATAGGCGCTGCTCATGCATGGTTGCTTACGTCTTTGGGTGGGTTTAGTGACATCTCTGAAAAGTCAAAGGGACTGTGTCTGTGATACAGTATTCTCAATCAACATCTATCTTCAGGAATTCTGGGAACTGGGGAGATGCAAAACTTCTTTTGATATGTGTATTTCACATTTGAAACAGGTGATTCTCGTTTTATTACCAACTAAACATGGCCTACATCTTCTCTTCAGAGGCTCCTGAGGTTGATCTTCTTCTGCTCTTCCTTGTCGGACGTTGTGGCCGAGCGGTTCTAGGCGCTTTAGTCCGGAACTGCGCTGCTGCTACGGTCGCAGGTTCGAATCCTGCCTCGGGCATGGATGTGTGTGATAACCTTAGGTTAGTTAGGTTTAAGTAGTTCTAAGTCTAGGGGACAGATGACCTCAGAGGTTAAGTCCCATAGTGCATAGAACCATTTGAACCTCTTCCTTGTTCTTGTTGGTGTTCATCTTCTGTGTGCGACACATTTAAAACTTTTGTACGGAGGTCTCCAGTTACTTCAGTACTTCTCCTTTTTACATGTTCCTGCACAAGTTCGTTCGAAAAATATCTTAAATATTCTTCTCTTGAGATTATTGTTGGTGTTTCCTTTCCAGATCAGAAATGAATTTATGTCAGTAACGTTCATCATCGAGAGAAACACCGCCAGAGGCCGTCATTTTGTATTTCTCGCAACGTTGAAAGACTCACAAAGTTTGTCGACAGTGTCTACGCCTCCTTTTGTGTGATCGTAAAAAGTTATAATTTCTGGTTTCTTGAGATCACCTGTTCCTTCATCGATTTTGGTATCGTCGCGAAGGCTGGATATCAACAAAACATTCTTGTAGTTTTGTGGCACTTATGAAACAAATAAAAGCGAAAACCGAACAGACTTGAGTGGGGCTCTCGCTTTCTGGTCGCTGTGAATTTTGGAGGAATCTGAGGCTTATTTTTAAGTAACGTGCCAACGTATGAAATTTTTTTATGCCAATTCCTTTTCCAAATCGTAATCCGTAAGCCAATTGTCGGCCGTGATATTTCTCCCACTGTAGAAAATGGGTGCTGCTAACCTTTTCACAACGTCGGATGGTTTATTGCTTACATTAAATGGACCTACCATGTTATATGTATGATATAGCCGAGAGTGGACCAAAGCATAAATTTATGCCATATTTGCTTGTTGTTTTTGGCGTATATTGTATGAAACCTCGTCTGCTTCGAAAAGCCACGAGTTTTTCATCGATTGTGACATTTTCAACAAGTGAATAACATTTCCGGCAGTTCACAACGAATTCTTCAAAAATGATTCTTATGTAAAGGATGAGCCAGACAATAAGGGATTTTACTTTATTATACGAGCCTCCAACCGGTAACTTCATTTTTCCATTGCGGCCAAGCCCCGGCCGGCAGTGTTAGCTGCCTGTAAATTCTTTCGTCCCACGGTCTAGTAACAGGAAGTCAGCACCGATGAAGGGCACCTTGTTCACGCGCCTCCCTCGTGTGCTGACGAGGTAACGCCGCCCCAGGCGTCGCTTAGCAGGCAACGCTCAGGAAAGTTCCATGCCGCCCGCACGGTTTGCTCGGTCCTGACCAATCAGGGCGGAGGAAGCCGCGTGGTGCGTCGAACATACCCGGCCGCCCGTCGCCGGGCCCTCTCTCTTGTATTCTTGCTCACCCGCGAGTCGGATGCGCGCCCTGTAGCATTGTACATCTCTCGCTTCTCCCGGTGCTGCGGCACTGTGGACTTAGTTTTGACAGACAACCACTTTCGGTAGCTTCGCGAACAATGTTCGCCAAATTGTAAGCTCTGGCTCACCCTCACCTCCCTAGGCCTATGTAGCCCCTTTTCATCATGCTTTAGCCAATAAATGGCCTTTCTCTAAAAATTACACTATTATTCCATAACGCCCACCGCCTGTCCATACCCGCCATCCTGTACAATTGGTGTCAGAAGTGCGATATGTCGCGTCGACGTCAAGCAGTCAGTTATCAGAGAAGTTAGGTCATTTAAACAGTGAGGAGAAAAGGATGTTGCAGCTAGTATTAGAGGAATTTTCGTGGTTATTTGAAGAGAGGCAGTTTCTACCGGCTACTGATTTGGTTCAGCACGAAATTCCGACCGGAGAAGCTCGGCCTATTGCGCCAGTAGTTCCACCCAAAAAAGCAAGAAAGAAGGTTATACAACCGCCTAGACAGCAACGTAGATATGCTCTAAGGTCAAACCCCTATGAATTGCGTTCCAGAAAGTAGGTCTGAAATGGTATGTAAACAGTTGGAAAAGTCCTGCATGCAGCAAGAGACTCAATTGACGGAAAACACCGTCGTTACTATACATTTATTGAAGTTGTGCATGTTAATTATAAGTAGACATAAGAATTGGCAACCATTGGTAACTGGTAATAGAATTTATGACGTCACATGTTAATGGAAGTGATTGAAGTTATGTAATCATTTTGTCTTGTCATTCAACGTCTCCAGTAATGTTATCGTAGCAGTCGAGAATTAAAAACACATTCTTTAATCATGGCATTAAGGGGAAAGTTGTCCTTTTCAACAGAACACTTAAAGAAAGAATCAGTTAATCTAGAATATATCAAAGGGATTCACATTTCACCTGTTAATTTAGTGAATAGTGCACGAACACAACTACTAAAGCTTTACCATAAAAACATGATAGTAACACGCCTTCGTAACTGCCAGTAGATCAGTGACTACATGCTGCCGTCTACCTGTCCCTTGAAATACGCCCAATTACATGTATGTTTTGCTAAATGATCACACAACGATAATACCAAGAATAAGTATGTCCAAGTTAAACAACCAATATGTTACTCTAAAGTAAAAGGAGTCTTCCTCAAGTGCTGTTTTATTGTTTTCATGATGCGATGTTGAACAGACAACGAGGTAAGTTTTTTGGTACCACGTATTTCTGTATATTGAATGCCACGGAAGGAGTCGCGTAAATGCCGCCGCTGTTGTCTACAGCTGTTCACATGCGGCGAGTCCCGCCCCTCCCTGTCAGCTGGCGACGCGGCCCCCTTCCCTTCCCTCTCTCCGGCCTGCAGAGAGAGAGCGGCCATTGCAGTTCCCACTTCCCCACCCACCGCCAATGTCTTTGGCGCCTACAGCATCTGCACCTCTCCCCTCGCCCCTCCTCACCTCCATCCTATCGCCCTGCACGCCACGTGCGTCAGCCACGTTACACATTCGTACGTTGCAGTTTAAACAGCAAACCTAAAGGGATAGTTATAGAAATAAAATCACCAGCTTAATATTGCCCTACAGATTTTATTAGTCTTATCTAAAGACGGGAATCTATTTTTGACGTCTACCCGTGTTTTCAGTATGGAACAAAAATCGTGAGAGAACTTTTTCCTGGTACGCATTGTCTAAACCATCAGGATTAGCAAACGTTGGAATTTGAGATCGATCTCCGGCTTTGTTGTATCACCACCACGGTTAATAAACGGATCTATATGGCGTCAAGGAAGCCGGCACTTGCCGCTATATCTGTCCTGTAAACGACCGCTGTGTGGGAAACGCGTTAGCCAAGGAGTTGGGTTTGGAATGCCATCGCAAAATACAGTTTATCTAGAAGCTTGACACCTGCCAGTTATCTAAATTTTAGAAGAACAGAGTGTTTAAGTAAAATAATTGGAACCCAATAGTTTTGTGACCTCTAGCGATTGAAGTTATTAGAGTCGCTTAGAAAAGAACATCCTCCATGCATAACTGTCGTGAACAACATAAGATAACTCTGGAAGGAAATTTTGTAACTGTACCGAGAGATTAACTCCACGCGTAGCAAGAGGACGGACCCAGCATGAATGCCAGTTATGCTGCCGAGCCAGTGAAACCGGTCGCAGCCGTACTGTCAGCTGTGCTGTCAGCAACTTACAATCTCACGAGCGCGACGCGTGTCACACCTTAGCACCTCAAGCTGCACTGAATCTCAACACAGAAAATTCTTAACCATTGTATAACGAACCATTTGAATAACTTTATGCACATTTTCAATACTAAGGAATTTACTTTGCTCCCCACACACTTTATATACTATATGACAAATGAACTCTAAATTTTATTAAAAACCAAAGCAACGACAGGTAAGTCATATCAACGTCTTCCGAGATGCAACTAGCTTCGTCGAGCCGCCAATATTGTTTATATGGAAGCAGGTAGGTGAGAGAATTAACAAAAGGAACAACAATCATATCCTTGAACGATTGACTGGGTGACTGATAATCACAAATATTTACAAAAACAAATCAACACAGGAAACGGTTTATCACATGTTTAATAATTATTGGTCTGTCAATTGAAGGAGACATAAAATCATTTTTCATCAGAATCTTCTTAAAGGAAGTATTAACGTGACATTACACTATTCCACAGCATTACACACAACATTGCCATTACTTAATGACAGTTTTCTTGTGGGTAGAAGTACCAAAGATCGGTTGGAATGAAAATACAAACGAGAGCATAAAGGAATACCAAGGGATACATACATTCATTTTGCTACGAAATGTAATTGGAGGATAAAGAAGTTTTGTTTGAAGGAAATAATATTTTAAACTTTTGCTTTTGTTGCGGTTTTGCCACCGCTTATATCACTATGACGAGTTGCCAATTACTTATGTCTAATTACTTACGTCCAATTACTTAAGTCCATGTATTATCTTATTGTTGTTCATTTTGACTGTTTTATTACTACCTATTTAGAGAATTTTGCTAAAGTTTTGCCAGCACCAGTAATTTAGTATTTGTATCAATCTAGTGTTTCCATGTGTCACTGTGTTACTATATTGATGAGGATAATCATTTTGTAGGATTTCAAGTATGCTAGGATAGGTTCCCGAGTACTGCCAATTATTTGTTATTAATAATGATGTCTTAGGTAAGAAATGGTTTTGGAAGAGTAATTTAGGATGTAACCATGCTTTATTTTGATTTGTATTTGAATGTTTATCTGGAGGGACATACCACATGCCTACCCCCGTGATAGATAACCTAAACAGAGTGAATCACACCCACAGAACGAGTAAGCTTTGTCTATATACTTAGTCTGTTGGTTGAACAAGAGTACCACACCCGCAAGGGCACGTACCTTACGTGACGCGGTTGGCACCCGCGCGGTCCCTTAGCTGTCTGTGTCGTTTCTTCACTTTTCCGTTTCGCGACATAGTCCGTTTTAACCACTTTCATCTTTCAACTATCAACAGAACAACCCTTGAAGAGTCACGCACCACCCGCGAGGGCACGTACCTTACGTGACGCGGTTGGCTCCCGCGCGGACCCTTAGCTGTCTGTGTCGTTCCTTCACTTTTCCATTTCGCGGCATAGTCCATCCTACCCACTTTCATCCGCGAAATTTCAACAGACACAAAACTATTCAGCCCAGACTTTGATCTTTCATGTCGAAGAAGAACTCACGAGAACAGTGTTCCGTGCTCTCTGACGACAGCTGATCAGGCAACGTCAGACGCGAACCGCGTCTAGCCCGCAGCTAAACGCCAGTAAGCGGAAATCTCTGTTCAAAACCTTGAGCCTTCTTTGTTTTCCCATTGTATTTTCCGAAGGAATACCGACTATTGAAGTAGTAGCATTTAACTGTATGACGTGTCCCAGGACACTGCGATATAACCAAGGATAGACGGAGTTTTAAGCAACCAGCTGGGCCCGAGGAGGCCAGCACCATGGAGTTAAAGAGACGGCGAGTTTAGTCGCAAAATGTTGAGAGGATGAAGACGGCGAATTTGGTCGCAAAGTAAAGTTAGTCGCAAGATGTTGAGAGAATAAATATGGCGAATTTGGTCGCACAACGAAGGGTTTTGTGAAGAGGTGTCGTATTTGAGGAAGAAGTATGAAGCAGCTATCTTGGAGTCGCAGAATTGTCATTTACACAGTTAAGTAGGCGATAACGTCGTGTCAACGATGCGCCATGCACTATACCTTCATAAAGGGAAAGTCCTTCAGAAATTACGGTCAACTTAGTCTTTTCTAATCCAACTCCCTACGCTTTCTGTGTCCACTGTGGAAACCTCTAGATTCTCGTCGAGTTTTGTTTCTCTCCTGTTAGCAACACCGTTGACTTCCAACGACACAATCTACGCCCCACCTGCACCAAACTCGTGTCATTTTTCTTTGTCAGTCTCACTTCAGCAAATATATTGAGTTACGAGAAACTTCTTCTCAAAATGTGAATGTTATTACACTTGGATGGTTAGCCCAAGGAGGCATTTAACTTTTTTTTAGTTATTGATGTGTTATTTGCAACAATTTGATATGATATTTGAGTGCTTCGTTTTTATATTTTCATGTTTTTGTAACAATTATGTATGGGCTATAATGGATTTCATTGGACCTATGTTACGGGGTTGTGACCTATGTGTTACTTATGAAGTAATTTACTATGACATAATGTAATTTTAAACAGAACCTACTGTATCAACGCGTCTAGCGTGATGACACGCGTAATCCCACTTCTATTTTGTTTGTCATCGGTGAATAAACCATATCGATTACGCACATCTATTTCCCTTTGGAGAGAGTGTAAAATACAGACAGTGCAATGAACAGCGTCGGTAAGCTTCATCTCTCTCTCGCTCTTAAACCTGACCCTTCCTGCGTGCTCGCACGTAGCCGCCTCGGCTTCGTTCCTCAGCTGCCGCGTGTTGCTCTGACGCGACGCTGGCCTTGGAAGTTATCTGCCGCGTGCGATTCTTACGTAGCGCGAAGATTCGGCCTTGCAGCCAGCTGCCACTCTGACGTAGCCTCCGCGCAGGTCTTTAGCAAACGGTTCCTGTTGGAACACCACTTATAACCTTTCATGCCACTACGGCTTACTCAGTATTCGCGCCCCTTTCATTATGTTTTTATGCCTGAAAGCCCATTCATGATTCCCTTGTCAACTAACTTTCAGTTTTAACTAATAAATCAAATGATCACCTCCTATAGTCAATTGATGACTTGCTAAAACGTGAAAAAGGACAAATTTCTTACGTTCGCCTGTTGACACTTAAATGAATGGTAAACAGCCACAAACTAAAGAAAAGAGAAAACAAGAACCTATCAGGCATGTGCCCTCCCTTAGTTTTAAGAGTGCAATTCTAATATCATCTAATGTGGAAAAACTCGTGTAGTGTAGTGAAGTGTTCCCTTAGTGATAACTCCCTTTTCAACTGTGTTTTGAAACATGTGGACCTCCCCTCATACCCCCCTGCGCTGAGTTCCAGTGCACGGACCTGGCCACGGCCACGCCCCCTACCCGCCGGCAGCCTGCACGCTGCCCGCTGAGGACAACACACCACGCCGCCTCGTGCCACTCGCCCTCGCCGTGACTCATCAGTGGTGATATGTTTACATTTTCAACTTATTCCAACAAAAGAAAAAAAAAGAGACATTTTTACTTCAACTTAGCAACAAAAACGCTCGACATATTTATCTAATTCACACTGTCATGTTTTGTTCGAATTTTATTTTGATATTTTATGATGTTTTGATGTTTTATGACGTTTTGATGTTTTATAATGGTTCTTGTATGCACACAATATTGTTGATGTAAGTCCCCTTGCGACCCGTAGGAGGTCTTTAGAGTCTATACACCCTCCCATAGGTTAAGACCCGTGCCGTCTTCCGTGAGGGCCATTCATGTTTACTTTGTTTTGCAAGCTAAATTTGTTTACATTCAAATAATAATTGCATTGAGCGAATTCACGTACGTTCTCCGCTCCCACGGAAGGGGGAGGAATGTAAAGGATGAGCCAGACAATAAGGGATTTTACTTTTTTATACGAGCCTCCAACCGGTAACTTCATTTTTCCATTGCGGCCAAGCCCCGGCCGGCAGTGTTAGCTGCCTGTAAATTCTTTCGTCCCACGGTCTAGTAACAGGAAGTCAGCACCGATGAAGGGCACCTTGTTCACGCGCCTCCCTCGTGTGCTGACGAGGTAACGCCGCCCCAGGCGTCGCTTAGCAGGCAACGCTCAGGAAAGTTCCATGCCGCCCGCACGGTTTGCTCGGTCCTGACCAATCAGGGCGGAGGAAGCCGCGTGGTGCGTCGAACATACCCGGCCGCCCGTCGCCGGGCCCTCTCTCTTGTATTCTTGCTCACCCGCGAGTCGGATGCGCGCCCTGTAGCATTGTACATCTCTCGCTTCTCCCGGTGCTGCGGCACTGTGGACTTAGTTTTGACAGACAACCACTTTCGGTAGCTTCGCGAACAATGTTCGCCAAATTGTAAGCTCTGGCTCACCCTCACCTCCCTAGGCCTATGTAGCCCCTTTTCATCATGCTTTAGCCAATAAATGGCCTTTCTCTAAAAATTACACTATTATTCCATAACGCCCACCGCCTGCCCATACCCGCCATCCTGTACACTTATAAGAGGTAGGCGGTCAGTTTTTCTTCGTTTTCCTCTTGTTTCCATATCATCAA